>NW_026781316.1:55000-280000 GCF_030144855.1 Hypanus sabinus
GGGGGGGGGGTGCTTCTGCACAAGATGAAGTAACTTGCAGAAACTTGTAATATTAGTCAACTCCATCTTAGGAACTAACCGACAAAGTACCCAGGACATCTTCAGGGAGCGGTGTCTCAGAAAGGCACCGTCCATTATTAAGGACCTGCAGCACCCAGGGCATGCCCTTTTCTCACTGTTACCATCAGGGAGGAGGTACAGGAGCCTGAAGGCACACACTCAGCAATTCAGGAACAGCTTCTTCCCCTCTGCCATCAGGGAGGAGGTACAGGAGCCTGAAGACACACACTCAGCGATTCAGGAACAGCTTCTTCCCCTCCGCCATCGGGGAGGAGGTACAGGAGCCTGAAGACACACACTCAGCGATTCAGGAACAGCTTCTTCCCCTCCGCCATCGGGGAGGAGGTACAGGAGCATGAAGACACACACTCAGCAATTCAGGAACAGCTTCTTCCCCTCTGCCATCAGGGAGGAGGTACAGGAGCCTGAAGACACACACTCAGCGATTCAGGAACAGCTTCTTCCCCTCCGCCATCGGGGAGGAGGTACAGGAGCCTGAAGACACACACTCAGCGATTCAGGAACAGCTTCTTCCCCTCCGCCATCAGGGAGGAGGTACAGGAGCATGAAGACACACACTCAGCGATTCAGGAACAGCTTCTTCCCCTCCGCCATCACGGAGGAGGTACAGGAGCTTAAAGACACACACTCAGCGATTCAGGAACAGCTTCTTCCCCTCCGCCATCAGGGAGGAGGTACAGGAGCCTGAAGACACACACTCAGCGATTCAGGAACAGCTTCTTCCCCTCCGCCATCGGGGAGGAGGTACAGGAGCCTGAAGACACACACTCAGCGATTCAGGAACAGCTTCTTCCCCTCCGCCATCGGGGAGGAGGTACAGGAGCATGAAGACACACACTCAGCGATTCAGGAACAGCTTCTTCCCCTCCGCCATCAGGGAGGAGGTACAGGAGCCTGAAGACACACACTCAGCGATTCAGGAACAGCTTCTTCCCCTCCGCCATCAGATTTCTGAATGGACATTGAACCCATGAACACGACCTCACGACTTCTTTTACTTCTGTTTATCTTGTGCTACTTATTTTAACTTTAGATACTTATTGTAACTCAGTTTTTCTCTCTGTTTATTTATAACAATTACAGCACGGAAACAGGCCGTCTCGGCCCTTCTAGTCCGTGCCGAACGCTTACTCTCACCTAGTCCCACCGACCCGCACTCAGCCCATAACCCTCCATTCCTTTCCTGTCCATATACCCATCCAATTTCACTTTAAATGACAATACCGAACCTGCCTCTACCACTTCTACTGGAAGCTCGTTCCACACAGCGACCCCTCTCTGAGTAAAGAAGTTCCCCCTCGTGTCACCCCTGAACTTTTGCCCCCGAAATCTCAACTCATGTCCTCTTTTTCGAATCTGCTCTACTCTCAGTGGAAAAAGCCTACCCACGTCTCCCTCATAATTTTAAATACCTCTATCAAGTCCCCACCACCCCAACCTTCTATGTTCCAAAGAATAAAGACCTAACTTGTTCAAACTTTCCCTGTAACTTAGGTGCTGAAACCCAGGTAACATTCTAGTAAATCTCCTCTGTACTCTCTCTATTTTGTTGACATCTTTCCTATAATTCGGTGACCAGAACTGTACACAATCCTCCAAATTCGGCCTCGCCAATGCCTTGTACAATTTTAACATTACATCCCAACTCCTACACTCAATACTCTGATTTATAAAGGCCAGCATACCAAAAGCTTTCTTCACCACCCTATCCACATGAGATTCCACCTTCAGGGAACTATGCACCATTATTCCCAGATCACTTTGTTCTACTGCACTCTTCAATGCCCTACCATTTACCATGTATGTCCTATTTGGATTATTCCTTCCAAAATGTAGCACCTCACACTTATCAGCATTAAACTCCATCTGCCTTCATTCAGCCCACTCTTCTAACTGGCCTAAATCTCTCTGCAAGCTTTGAAAACCTGCTTCATTATCCACAACGCCACCTATCTTAATATCATCTTGTGGCGACCCATTTCCTGGCGCATCCGAACCGACTCACAATTAGATAGCCTACGGGGGTTTGCGAGCACAGAGCTTTGGAACCTCTGCGCCATGGGGGGCCGGTTGAGGGAGGCTTAAAAAGTGAGGCTGAAGATTTCGAATAAAGTTTTTTCCTTCGACTGCAGTTACCGACTCCGTGTCGTAATTTTAGCGCTGTGTGTAGCACACCGCTACAATCTGAAAATTTATCACGTATTTGTAAAGGGTGTTTCTTCTTTTCTCTTTGTTACTGTGTATGTAATCAAAAGGGCTTATTTGTTTTGTTAACTAGCAGGAATGCTAATTTACTGATAACGAGAATAGTATTCCATTGTAAACCAAATGGGAATTAATGTTCTTTCTTCTGAGTATGTAAGCTTTTGTTGATGGGCTTTTGGGCAGATTCAGATTGGCGCGAGGGGGGGGGGAGAGGGGAGAGGGGAGAAGAGGGGAGAAGAGGGGAGAAGAGGGGAGAAGAGGGGAGAAGAGGGGAGAAGAGGGGAGAAGAGGGGAGAAGAGGGGAGAGAGAGAGAGAGAGAGAGAGAGAGAGAGAGAGAGAGAGAGAGAGAGAGAGAGAGAGAGAGAGAGAGAACGAACACAATGTTGTAAGCTGGGTGAGGATTGGACCCCAAGCAGGTGTCCAAGGCCGGGAGGTACTCAGAGGAGGGGGGATGCGCAAAGAAAAAGAAAAAAATAAAGAAAAGGCGCCAAACTTATCAAAGTCCAAACCACTTCGTGCACAACCGTTGGAGCTCAATTTCTGAAGTCTTTTGGCCACCATTCGATCCCCTCCGAACTCCTCGACTCGCAGCTCAGGACCCTCCGAGTGGTCAACCAAGCACATCTAGCTTCATCCCTTCGAGCGCAGGCAGGGAGGAGCACTATTAGCTGAGATGTACCCCATGTACTACACTCAGCCTTCGTTTAGTACGAGATAACGGTGGCGGACAGGATGCCGCGAGCAGGAATGTAATGTGAGGGAGGTTGTCTGGAAAACATAATCTTGGCCACGAATAAGGTCCCAATGCGAACGGGTGAAAAATAATGGTGACGCACCGAGAGCTAGGCAACAGCGATTGATTAGTTAATATATAGATGATATGCAACAATAAATTGATTGGGTATGCTGATGAAACCGCAATGTAACTGAGAGAAGAAATTACTATAAAGAATGCTGTACACCGGAGCTCGGTGACAAGTTCATTGATTGCCTCAGCCTTTGTTTGCAAATAAAGGTTTAAACTGCTCGAAGAATTGTCTGCATCTCATGGTCATTTCAACTAACCACGACAACAGCAAGCACTCTGCCAGGGCCCCAACCACCAGAAAACACTTCTTCAAAGAAGGACACGCTCCCTTCTCACTGCTGCCTTCAGGAAGGATCTACAGGAGCCTCAGGACCCACACCACCAGGTTCAGGGACAGTTATTAACCCTCAACCATCAGGAAGGAGGTACAGGAGCCTCAGGACCCACACCACCAGGTTCAGGGACAGTTATTAACCCTCAACCATCAGGAAGGAGGTACAGGAGCCTCAGGACCCAAACCACCAGGTTCAGGAACAGTTATTAACCCTCAACCATCAGGAAGGAGGTACAGGAGCCTCAGGACCCACACCACCAGGTTCAGGGACAGTTATTGCCCCTCAACCATCAGGAAGGAGGTACAGGAGCTTCAGGACCCACACCACCAGGTTCAGGGACAGTTATTACCCCTCAACCATCAGGAAGGAGGTACAGGAGCCTCAGGACCCACACCACCAGGTTCCGGGACAGTTATCACCCCTCAACCATCAGGAAGGAGGTACATGAGCCTCAGGACCCACACCACCAGGTTCAGGAACAGTTATGATCCCTCAACCATCAGGAAGGAGGTACAGGAGCCTCAGGACCCACACCATCAGGTGCAGGGACAGTTATTACCCCCTCAACCATCAGGAAGGAGGTACAGGAGCCTCAGGACCCACACCATCAGGTGCAGGTACAGTTATTACCCCTCAACCATCAGGAAGGAGGTACAGGAGCCTAAGGACCCACACCACCAGGTTCCGGGGCAGTTATCACCCCTCAACCATCAGGAAGGAGGTACAGGAGCCTCAGGAACCACACCACCAGGTTCAGGAACAGTTATCACCCCTCAACCATCAGGCTCCTGAACCAGAGGGGGCAACTTCACTCACCCCAACACTGAACTCTTCCCATAACCAAGGACTCACTTTCAAGACTCCTCATCTCATGTCCTTGATATTTTTTGTTTCTTTCTCTTCGT
The DNA here is from genome assembly GCF_030144855.1 of Hypanus sabinus. NCBI lineage: Eukaryota > Metazoa > Chordata > Chondrichthyes > Myliobatiformes > Dasyatidae > Hypanus > Hypanus sabinus. The sequence goes on from NW_026781316.1 coordinate 59,336, forward strand.
ATCTGCACAGTTTGCACACTGGTTGAACGCCCAAGTTGGCACGGTTACGGTCATTATTCTATAGATGTACTGAGTATGCCCGCAAGAAAATGCATCTCAGGATTGTATATGCTGACATATATTCAAAGATCCAAAGTACATTTTTGTTCAAGTTTCGCATAAGTTATACACCCTTGAGATTCGTCTGCTTACAGGCAGGCTCAAAGCAAGAAACCTGAAAGAACTCAATTTTTTAAAAAAAATCACGAATAACGCCCAATGCAGAGGGAATGAGATAAAAAAAAACAACAAACCACGCAAACAACAGAGGCTAGTGACAGCATTCTGAGTTAAACCGAGTCTTTAGATCAAATCCCCAGAGTAGGCCCAAAGCCTCGGGCCTACTGGGTTCATCATGCCAGCGGGGCTCGTCACAGCCAGGGGGCAGGCTGGCAGCCTCAGCGCCGCGGAGAGAGGGGCGATCACCGCGGGGAGAGCCAGCGAAGCACCCCCCCCCCCCCCCGCCCCGGCCCAAACGACGGATCACACCTCGCGTTAGGATCCGGGCCCTGCCCTTCGCTTCGACTCTGAGCCCAACGCTTCCCTCCAGTCAGCTGCTCCTTCGCGCACCTCCTCGCTGTTCTGCGGTGATAATTCGCCACAATTCACCTCGGATTTATTATCGTGAATAATGCTTTTCAGCCGAACTTCTTGCCTCTCGAGCTAGCAGTAAGCCAACGCTCGCCTTCTGTGGCGCCGTCTTCTACTTTGACAAGTGAATTTACTTTCAACTTTGAACTTCGATCTATTCATAAATCTGAGGATTGGACACAGGCCTACAACATTGCCAGTGTTATGAGGAACTGTTGGGAGAGCTAGGGCTGGTCTACTTGGAGTGAAGGAGGATGACTTAACCGAGGTGTAGATGATTAGCAGCCAAACTCTTATGCCCAGGAGTGGTTAGTACGAGGGGGCATAATTTTAATTTGACTGGAGGAAAGTATGGGGGGGGGAGCGGATGTCAGAGGTAGAGTTTTTTTTAAACACAGTGAGTAGTGAAAGTGTGGAACATGCTGCCAGGGCTAGTGGTAGAAGCAGGTACATAGAAACCTGGAAACATTGGAATCATACAGAATACAGGCCCTTCGGCCCACAAAGCTGTGCCGAAAATGTCCTTACTGTAGAAATTACCATGGGTTACCCGTAGTCCTCTACTTTTTTGAGCTCCATGTACCTATCCAGGAGTCTCTTAAAAGACCCTATCATATCTGCCTCCAACACTGTTGCTGGCAGCTCATTCCACACACTCACCACCCTGGGCATAAAAAAAACTCACCCCCTGACATCTCCTCTGTCCCTACTCCCCAGCACCTTAAAACCGTGCCCTCTCATGCTAGCCATTTCAGCCCTGGGAAAAAGCCTCTGACTATCCACACGATCAATGCCCCTCATCATCTTGTACACCTCTGTCAGGTCACCTCTCACCCTCCGTCGCTCCGAGGAGAAAAGGCCGAGTTCACTCAACCGATTCTCATAAGGCACGCTCCCCAATCCAGGCAACATCCTTGTAAATCTCCCCTGCACCCTTTCTATGGTATCCACATCCTTCCTGTAGTGAGGCGACCAGAACTGAGCACAGTACTCCAAGTGGGGTCTGACCAGGGTCCTATAGAGCTGCAACATTACCTCTCGGCTCCTAAACTCACTCCCATGATTGATGAAGACCAATACACTGTACGCCTTCTTAACCACAGAGTCAACCTGTGCAGCAGCTTTGAGTGTCCTATGGACTCAGACCCCAAGATCCCTCTGATCCTCCACACTGCCAAGAGTCTTACCATTAATACTATATTCTGCCATCATATTTGACCTGCCAAAATGAACCACCTCACACCTATCTGGGTTGAACTCCATCTTGCGTCAAAAGCTGTTGTTCCACAGAGGCCCCTTGACCCGAAGATGTCAGAGCAGCACGAGGGCCCATTCAGTCTCGGATGAATCTTCCTTCTCAGCCCCTCTGTCCATCGATCTCCGCCTCTGGTCGCCACGGCAACGTAGCGGCCAGCCCGGCCCTGTTACAGCCCGGGCCGTCGGAGTTCGATTTCGGCCTCCTCTGTGAGGGCTCCCTCTCCGTTTGGGGGGGGGGGGGCTTTCCCCGGGCAGTCCACCAGTTCTCAGGTTAATGATTGTATGTAATGAATGATTGTAAATCATTCTACGGTTAGGTGGGTTGTAGGGCGGCCTTGGGCCTGTTCTGCGCCTTACCTCTAAATATGATTAATAATGGATTAGTGGTCAGTTACTTAAGAGTGTGGATGAACAAGGGTTCATCCCTTGGTATTTAACCTACCAAAATGAACCACCTCACACTTATTTGGGACCTCAGGGACATTTAACGGACCTGGTTGTTAGAAAGATGTAGGGTTTTGGGGGGTTGAGGTGGGGGGAGGGTTAGATTGATCTTAGAGGTCAGCACGGCATTGTGGGCCGAACGGCCTGTAGTGTTCAATGTCGGGAAATGAACATGCGAGGAGATCGCGCTGCTGGGGACGGAGGCAGCTGTGCTGTCGCGTCACCAGTCGGCAGAGGGGAGCACGGGGCTGCAGGGGCGCAGGAACCCGGCAATCGAGAAGGCGGGAGGGGAGGGGAGGGGGCGGCCGCGAGAAAGACCCGCTTTTGGGGGGGGAGGAGCGGCTCTCGACCGGCTGGGCCGTAGCATTATCCCGCACCGTGTCGCTGAAGCATTCGAATAAACCTCGATCATTCAGACATTCACCAAAGCTGGCGACCGAGGGTCGTTACTGACCTCTGAGCACTCCGGGCATTAAGCAGGGGACAACACCGCGAGAGTCTGGCTCAAAGGGCGCGGTGATGCGTGGCTCAAGGTAGACCAACGCCTTATCAATTCACCTGTAGTAGGTGCGGTTTACGTGACCATCAGTAAGGCCATGATCCCTAAACTGTCAGACCGCGTGTGGAAAACCCAGCAGTGGGGTGGGCAGGAATATCCTCAGTCTTCAGTTCATACTACAACCCCTTCCCCTTCCCCTTTCTCCTGCAGTTATCCCCTTTCCATTCTATTAACTGTTTGTTCACTTCCGTTAATACGGGCTTCTAACGTTTAACTGTCTTTGGGGGGGGGGGCACTCCTCTGTTCCCCGTGGATGTTTGCGAAGAGAAAAAGAACTTCAGGATGTACACATCTCTCTGACCTCCGAAACGACCGGGCTACCGACAGGTTTGGAGCGTGTGCCCACGTCATCACCAGCGGCGCGCCCGAGGGCACCCTCTCCCAATGCCGATCGCCGGCACCGCTCGGCCTGCTTCGAGCGGGCGCAGTTTCACAGGACTGCGTCTCGCTTCCCTCTCTCTCTGCGCTTCGTCTGCGATTCCAGCAAACGCTTATAATTACGTCGCCAATAACGTGAGCCCTTTCCCTCCCTTGCCCGCTATTCCGGAGGAAATGAGGTGGCGCAGTTGGACTTGCACAGCGCAATCGTGCCTCGACAAGAGGCAACGGTGACCGCAGCGTGTTACGGGGATTATTAAAGCACAGACTGCGGCAACGTCATTTCCCACAGTTAAACAGCCTCCGACACGGCAATCTACTCAGTGGGGGAAAATCCGGGCTATGGACAATTTTCCAGTCGGAACACCAAGTTGCCAAGTTGTTCCGGTGAGGGGATTTACTCAGTTTCGGAACTGGATGATTACAAAAGGAGGTCACGAAGAGGTTAAAAATAAAACCCCGGTGTAAAGTCCCGTCTCCCTCCTTCGGAACAGACGGCCTGACCTTTTCAGTCCGGCCCGGCCCGCGAGTCGTTCCTGGCTCAGAGTCAGATTTAATAACACTGGCATAGAACATGGAAACACAGAAACCTACAGCCCATCACAGGCCCTTCGGCCCACAATGTTGTACCGACCATGTAACCTGCTCTAGAAACTGCCTAAAATTTCCCTACCGCACAGCCCTCTATTTTTCTAAGCTCCATGCTCCTATCCAGGAGTCTCTTAAAAGACCCTATCGTATCCACCTCCACCACCGTCACCGGCAGTCCATTCCACGCACTCACCACTCTCTGAGTAAAAAGCTTACCCCTGACATCTCCTCTGTATCTACTCCCCAGCACCTTAAACCTGTGTCCTCTCGTGTTAACCATTTCAGCCCCGGGGAAAAAGCCTCTGACTATCCAGACGATCAATGCCCCTCATCATCTTGTACACCTCTATCAGGTCACCCCTCATCCTCCGTCGCTCCAAGGAGAAAAGGCCGAGTTCACTCAACCTATTCTCGTAAGGCACGCTCTCCAATCCAGGCAACATCCTCGTAAATCTCCTCTGCACCCTTTCTATGGTTTCCACATCCTTCCTGTAGTGAGGCGACCAGAACTGAGCACAGTACTCCAAGTGGGGTCTGACCAGGGTCCTGTATAGCTGCAACATTACCTCTCAGCTCTTGAACTGAATCCCACGGTTGATGAAGGCCAACACACCGTACGCCTTCTTTAACAAGAAGCTTCGAGTGTCCTATGGACACACAGACCCCCAAGATCTCTCAGAACCTCCACGTCTATCGTGAAATCTGTTGTTTTCAAGCAGCAATTGTCCATATCGCGTTTTTTTGTATGGGGGGTGGTTTCGGGGGGGTGGTCGATGTCTTTATTTCATTTTTGTATGAGGAACGGGTGGTTTGGGGGTGGGGGGGCAGTCGATCTCCTTACTGCATTTTTTTGTTAGATTTTTTTGCAGGGCAAGGGGTTTTGGGGGATAACGTTCTTGTTGCATTTTTATATGCGGGGGGGGACATTGACGCCATTCTTTTATCTGCATTGGGAGGGGGCGGGCTTGTCATTTCTCTCTGGACTGACAGCCAGGTTGTGCGACTATCTGGAGAAGACAGATCTCAGAGTGGCATAACTTCGATAGTAAGTGAACACATGAATGTTGAACAAAAGATTACCATAAATCACAATGATAAATATATACCTCATTTATAAATTACTTTATATCTATTTCATATAAATATAATAAATTTATTATTGGATTAATAAGTATGCAGTCACTATCATATATAATAAAAGTGTACATTATTATATTAATAGCACAATATTTTAATATCCCTGCATAATTTATAATATTTAATTATAAGTATATTTAATATAATATAAATTAATATTTATATTAATTCAAATAAAAATTAAATATTGTAAATAGAGTAAAATGAGAGCCACAGTACAGTGCGGTCGGATTCATTCCCCATTGAGAGACCTGGTTGCCCCTCAAACACGGACTGATGCTCCCCTGGCTCCTGCACTCCTCCCCGATGGTTGCAACGGGAAGAGCAATCCCTCACAGACTAACATCTCACCCGCAAAGACAACGGCAGGTTTCCAGTGCGAAAAACAGACTGCAGCCTCGGCCGACGTTTAGCATCCCTGCCGTTGCTCGGCGACGCAGGATTAGGAGGGTATCGGGACACTGGTGGGCATGAATAAATGACGGAAAATAGTCGGGTTGCTCTCAATCTGGCCCCACTTATCTCAGAAGACAGCAGAAGAATGAGGCCATTCAGCCCATCGACTCTGCTCTGCCATTCCATCATGGCTGATTTATTAAACCTCTCAACCCCATTCTCCAACCTTCTTCCCGCAGCCTTTGACTAACCAAGAACGTATCAACCTCTGCTTTAAATACACCCAATGACTTGGCCTGCACAGCCAGCTGTGCCAACAGAACTCCACGGTTTCTCCCCTCTTTGGCGAAACAAACTCCTCATGATCTCCGTTTCAAATGGACATCCCTCTATCCTGAGGCGGTGCTCTCTCGTCCTGGACGCTCACACCACAGGAGACATCCTCTCCACATCCACTCTAATAGTGTCCTCTGGTCCTAGACTCCCCCACTATAGGAAACGTCCTCTCCACATCCACTCTATCTGTGTCCTCTGGTCCTAGACTCCCCCACTATAGGAAACGTCCTCTCCACATCCACTCTATCTGTGCCCTCTGGTCCTAGACTCCCCCACTATAGGAAACATTATCTCCTCATCCACTCTATCTGTGTCCTCTGGTCCCAGACTCCCCCACTATAGGAAACATCCTCTCCACATCCACTCTATCAGTGTCCTCTGGTCTTAGACTACCCTGCTATAGGAAACATCCTCTCCACACCCACTCCGTCTGTGTCCTCTGGTCCTAGACTCCCCCACTATAGGAAACATCCCCTCCACACTCACTCTATCTGTGACCTCTGGTCCTAGACTCCCCCACTATAGGAAACATCCCCTCCACACTCACTCTATCTGTGTCCTCTGGTCCTAGACTCCCCCACTCTAGGAAACAACCTCTCCACACCCACTCTATCTGTGTCCTCTGGTCCTAGACTCCCCCACTATAGGAAACATCCTCTCCACATCCACTCTATCTGTGTCCTCTGGTCCTAGACTCCCCCACTATAGGAAACATCCACTCCACATCACTCTATCTGTGTCCTCTGGTCCTGGACTCCCCCACTATAGGAAACATCCTCTCCACATCCACTCTAATTGTGTCCTCTGCTCCTAGACTCCCCCACTATAGGAAACATCCTCTCCACATCCACTCTATCTGTGTCCTCTGGTCCTAGACTCCCCCACTATAGGAAACATCCTCTCCACACCCACTCTATCTGTGTCCTCTGGTCCTAGATTCCCCCCACTATAGGAAACATCCTCTCCACATCCACTCTATCTGTGTCCTCTGGTCCTAGACTCCCCCACTACAGGAAACATCCGCTCCACACCCACTCTATCTGTGTCCTCTGGTCCTAGACTCCCCCACTATAGGAAACATCCTCTCCACATCCACTCTATCTGTGTCCTCTGGTCCTAGACTCCCCCCACTAGAGGAAACATCCTCTCCACATCTACTCTATCTGTGTCCTCCGGTCCTAGACTCCCCCGCTATAGGAAACATCCTCTCCACATCCACTCTAATAGTGTCCTCTGGTCCTAGACTCCCCCACTATAGGAAACATCCTCTCACATCCACTCTATCTGTGTCCTCTGGTCCTAGACTCCCTCACTATAGGAAACATCCTCTCCACATCCACTCTATCTGTGTCCTCTGGTCCTAGACTCCCCCACTATAGGAAACATCCTCTCCACATCCACTCTATCTGTGTCCTCTGGTCCTAGACTCCCCCACTACAGGAAACATCCGCTCCACACCCACTCTATCTGTGTCCTCTGGTCCTAGACTCCCCCACTATAGGAAACATCCTCTCCACATCCACTCTATCTGTGTCCTCTGGTCCTAGACTCCCCCCACTAGAGGAAACATCCTCTCCACATCTACTCTATCTGTGTCCTCCGGTCCTAGACTCCCCCGCTATAGGAAACATCCTCTCCACATCCACTCTAATAGTGTCCTCTGGTCCTAGACTCCCCCACTATAGGAAACATCCTCTCCACATCCACTCTATCTGTGTCCTCTGGTCCTAGACTCCCTCACTATAGGAAACATCCTCTCCACATCCACTCTATCTGTGTCCTCTGGTCCTAGACTCCCCCACTATAGGAAACATCCTCTCCACATCCACTCTATCTGTGTCCTCTTGTCCTAGACTCCCCCACTATAGGAAACATCCTCTCCACATCCACTCTAATTGTGTCCTCTGCTCCAAGACTCCCCCACTATAGGAAACATCCTCTCCACATCCACTCTATCTGTGTCCTCTGGTCCTAGACTCCCCCACTATAGGAAACATCCTCTCCACACCCACTCTATCTGTGTCCTCTGGTCCTGGATTCCCCCCACTATAGGAAACATCCTCTCCACATCCACTCTATCTGTGTCCTCTGGTCCTAGACTCCCCCACTACAGGAAACATCCGCTCCACACCCACTCTATCTGTGTCCTCTGGTCCTAGACTCCCCCACTATAGGAAACATCCTCTCCACATCCACTCTATCTGTGTCCTCTGGTCCTAGACTCCCCCCACTAGAGGAAACATCCTCTCCACATCTACTCTATCTGTGTCCTCCGGTCCTAGACTCCCCCGCTATAGGAAACATCCTCTCCACATCCACTCTAATAGTGTCCTCTGGTCCTAGACTCCCCCACTATAGGAAACATCCTCTCCACATCCACTCTATCTGTGTCCTCTGGTCCAGGACTCCCTCACTATAGGAAACATCCTCTCCACATCCACTCTATCTGTGTCCTCTGGTCCTAGACTCCCCCACTATAGGAAACATCCTCTCCACATCCACTCTATCTGTGTCCTCTTGTCCTAGACTCCCCCACTATAGGAAACATCCTCTCCACATCCACTCTAATTGTGTCCTCTGCTCCAAGACTCCCCCACTATAGGAAACATCCTCTCCACATCCACTCTATCTGTGTCCTCTGGTCCTAGACTCCCACACTATAGGAAACATCCTCTCCACATCCACTCTATCTGTGTTCTCTGGTCCTAGACTTCCCCACTATAGGAAACATCCTCTCCACATCCACTCTATCTGTGCCCTCTGGTCCCAGACTCCCCCACTATAGGAAACATCCTCTCCACATCCACTCTATCTGTGTCCTCTGGTCCTAGACTCCGCCATTATAGGAAACATCCTCTCCACATCCACTCTATCTGTGTCCTCTGGTCCGAGACTCCCCCACTATAGGAAACATCCTCTCCACACCCACTCGATCTGTGTCCTCTGGTCCTAGACTCCCCCGCTATAGGAAACATCCTCTCCACATCCACTCTATCTGTGTCCTCTGGTCCTAGACTACTCCACTATAGGAAACATCCTCTCCACACCCACTCTATCTGTGTCCTCTGGTTCTTGACTCCCCCACTATAGGAAACATCCTCTCCACATCCACTCTATCTGTGTCCTCTGGTCCTGGACTCCCCCACTATAGGAACATGCTCTCCACATCCAGTCTATCAGTGTCCTCTGATCCTAGACTCCCCCACTACAGGAAACATCCTCTCCACATCCACTCTATCTGTGTCCTCTGGTCCTAGACTACCCTGCTATAGGAAACATCCTCTCCACATCCACTCTGTCTGTGTCCTCTGGTCCTAGACTTCCCCGCTATAGGAAACATTTTCTCCACACCCACTCTATCTGTGTCCTCTGATCCGAGACTCCCCCACTATAAGAAACATCCTCTCTACATCCACTCTAACTGTGTCCTCTGGACCTAGACTCCCCCATTATAGGAAACATCCTCTCTACATCCACTCTATCTGTGTCCTCCGGTCCTAGACTCCCCCGCTATAGGAAACATCCTCTCCACATCCACTCTAATAGTGTCCTCTGGTCCTAGACTCCCCCACTATAGGAAACATCCTCTCCACATCCACTCTATCTGTGTCCTCTGGTCCTAGACTCCCTCACTATAGGAAACATCCTCTCCACATCCACTCTATCTGTGTCCTCTGGTCCTAGACTCCCCCACTATAGGAAACATCCTCTCCACATCCACTCTATCTGTGTCCTCTTGTCCTAGACTCCCCCACTATAGGAAACATCCTCTCCACATCCACTCTAATTGTGTCCTCTGCTCCAAGACTCCCCCACTATAGGAAACATCCTCTCCACATCCACTCTATCTGTGTCCTCTGGTCCTAGACTCCCCCACTATAGGAAACATCCTCTCCACATCCACTCTATCTGTGTTCTCTGGTCCTAGACTTCCCCACTATAGGAAACATCCTCTCCACATCCACTCTATCTGTGCCCTCTGGTCCCAGACTCCCCCACTATAGGAAACATCCTCTCCACATCCACTCTATCTGTGTCCTCTGGTCCTAGACTCCGCCATTATAGGAAACATCCTCTCCACATCCACTCTATCTGTGTCCTCTGGTCCGAGACTCCCCCACTATAGGAAACATCCTCTCCACACCCACTCTATCTGTGTCCTCTGGTCCTAGACTCCCCCACTATAGGAAACATCCTCTCCACACCCACTCTATCTGTGTCCTCTGGTCCTAGACTCCCCCGCTATAGGAAACATCCTCTCCACATCCACTCTATCTGTGTCCTCTGGTCCTAGACTACTCCACTATAGGAAACATCCTCTCCACACCCACTCTATCTGTGCCCTCTGGTTCTTGACTCCCCCACTATAGGAAACATCCTCTCCACATCCACTCTATCTGTGTCCTCTGGTCCTGGACTCCCCCACTATAGGAACATGCTCTCCACATCCAGTCTATCAGTGTCCTCTGGTCCTAGACTCCCCCACTACAGGAAACATCCTCTCCACATCCACTCTATCTGTGTCCTCTGGTCCTAGACTACCCTGCTATAGGAAACATCCTCTCCACATCCACTCTGTCTGTGTCCTCTGGTCCTAGACTTCCCCGCTATAGGAAACATTTTCTCCACACCCACTCTATCTGTGTCCTCTGATCCGAGACTCCCCCACTATAAGAAACATCCTCTCTACATCCACTCTAACTGTGTCCTCTGGACCTAGACTCCCCCATTATAGGAAACATCCTCTCTACATCCACTCTATCTGTGTCCTCTGGACCTAGACTCCCCCACTACAGGAAACATCCTCTCCACACCCACTCTATCTGTGTCCTCTGATCCGAGACTCCCCCACTATAAGAAACATCCTCTCCACATCCACTCTATCTGTGTCCTCTGGTCCTAGACTCCGCCATTATAGGAAACATCCTCTCCACATCCACTCTATCTGTGTCCTCTGGTCCGAGACTCCCCCACTATAGGAAACATCCTCTCCACACCCACTCGATCTGTGTCCTCTGGTCCTAGACTCCCCCGCTATAGGAAACATCCTCTCCACATCCACTCTATCTGTGTCCTCTGGTCCTAGACTACTCCACTATAGGAAACATCCTCTCCACACCCACTCTATCTGTGTCCTCTGGTTCTTGACTCCCCCACTATAGGAAACATCCTCTCCACATCCACTCTATCTGTGTCCTCTGGTCCTGGACTCCCCCACTATAGGAACATGCTCTCCACATCCAGTCTATCAGTGTCCTCTGATCCTAGACTCCCCCACTACAGGAAACATCCTCTCCACATCCACTCTATCTGTGTCCTCTGGTCCTAGACTACCCTGCTATAGGAAACATCCTCTCCACATCCACTCTGTCTGTGTCCTCTGGTCCTAGACTTCCCCGCTATAGGAAACATTTTCTCCACACCCACTCTATCTGTGTCCTCTGATCCGAGACTCCCCCACTATAAGAAACATCCTCTCTACATCCACTCTAACTGTGTCCTCTGGACCTAGACTCCCCCATTATAGGAAACATCCTCTCTACATCCACTCTATCTGTGTCCTCCGGTCCTAGACTCCCCCGCTATAGGAAACATCCTCTCCACATCCACTCTAATAGTGTCCTCTGGTCCTAGACTCCCCCACTATAGGAAACATCCTCTCCACATCCACTCTATCTGTGTCCTCTGGTCCTAGACTCCCTCACTATAGGAAACATCCTCTCCACATCCACTCTATCTGTGTCCTCTGGTCCTAGACTCCCCCACTATAGGAAACATCCTCTCCACATCCACTCTATCTGTGTCCTCTTGTCCTAGACTCCCCCACTATAGGAAACATCCTCTCCACATCCACTCTAATTGTGTCCTCTGCTCCAAGACTCCCCCACTATAGGAAACATCCTCTCCACATCCACTCTATCTGTGTCCTCTGGTCCTAGACTCCCCCACTATAGGAAACATCCTCTCCACATCCACTCTATCTGTGTTCTCTGGTCCTAGACTTCCCCACTATAGGAAACATCCTCTCCACATCCACTCTATCTGTGCCCTCTGGTCCCAGACTCCCCCACTATAGGAAACATCCTCTCCACATCCACTCTATCTGTGTCCTCTGGTCCTAGACTCCGCCATTATAGGAAACATCCTCTCCACATCCACTCTATCTGTGTCCTCTGGTCCGAGACTCCCCCACTATAGGAAACATCCTCTCCACACCCACTCTATCTGTGTCCTCTGGTCCTAGACTCCCCCACTATAGGAAACATCCTCTCCACACCCACTCTATCTGTGTCCTCTGGTCCTAGACTCCCCCGCTATAGGAAACATCCTCTCCACATCCACTCTATCTGTGTCCTCTGGTCCTAGACTACTCCACTATAGGAAACATCCTCTCCACACCCACTCTATCTGTGCCCTCTGGTTCTTGACTCCCCCACTATAGGAAACATCCTCTCCACATCCACTCTATCTGTGTCCTCTGGTCCTGGACTCCCCCACTATAGGAACATGCTCTCCACATCCAGTCTATCAGTGTCCTCTGGTCCTAGACTCCCCCACTACAGGAAACATCCTCTCCACATCCACTCTATCTGTGTCCTCTGGTCCTAGACTACCCTGCTATAGGAAACATCCTCTCCACATCCACTCTGTCTGTGTCCTCTGGTCCTAGACTTCCCCGCTATAGGAAACATTTTCTCCACACCCACTCTATCTGTGTCCTCTGATCCGAGACTCCCCCACTATAAGAAACATCCTCTCTACATCCACTCTAACTGTGTCCTCTGGACCTAGACTCCCCCATTATAGGAAACATCCTCTCTACATCCACTCTATCTGTGTCCTCTGGACCTAGACTCCCCCACTACAGGAAACATCCTCTCCACACCCACTCTATCTGTGTCCTCTGATCCGAGACTCCCCCACTATAAGAAACATCCTCTCCACATCCACTCTATCTGTGTCCTCTGGTCCAAGCCTCCCCCACTATAGGAAACATCCTCTCCACATCCACTCTGTCTGTGTCCTCTGGTCCGAGACTCCCCCACTATAGGAAACATCCTCTCCACCCACATTCTATCAGTGTCCTCTGGCCTAGACTCCCCAACGATAGGAAACATCCTCTCCACATCCACTCTCTCTGTGTCCTCTAGTCCTAGACTCCCCCACTATAGAAACATCCTCTCCACATCCACACTATCTGTGTTCTCTGGTCCCAGACTTCCCCGCTATAGGAAACATTCTCTCCACATCCACTCTATCTGTGTCCTCTGGTCCTAGACTCCCCCACTATAGGAAACATCCTCTCCACATCCACTCTATCTGTGTCCTCTGGTCCAAGCCTCCCCCACTATAGGAAACATCCTCTCCACATCCACTCTGTCTGTGTCCTCTGGTCCGAGACTCCCCCACTATAGGAAACATCCGCTCCACACACATTCTATCAGTGTCCTCTGGCCTAGACTCCCCAACGATAAGAAACATCCTCTCCACATCCACTCTCTCTGTGTCCTCTAGTCCTAGACTCCCCCACAATAGAAACATCCTCTCCACATCCACACTATCTGTGTTCTCGGGTCCCAGACTTCCCCGCTATAGGAAACATTCTCTCCACATCCACTCTATCTGTGTCCTCTGGTCCTAGACTCCCCCACTATAGGAAAGATCCTCTCCACACCCACTCTATCTGTGTCCTCTGGTCCTAGACTCCCCCACTATAGGAAACATCCTCTGCACTTCCACGCTATCTGTGTCCTCTGGTCCTAGACTCCCCCACTATAGGAAACATCCTCTCCACATCCACTCTATCTGTGTCTTCTGGTACTAGACTCCCCCACTACAGGAAACATCCTCTCCACATCCACTCTATCTGTGTCCTCTGGTCCCAGACTCCCTCTCTATAGGAAAGATCCTCTCCACATCCACTCTATCTGTGGCCTCTGGACCTAGACTCTCACACTATAGGAAACATCCTCTCCACATCCAATATATCTGTGCCCTCTGGTCCCAGACTCCCCTACTATAGGAAACATCCTCTCCACATCCACTATATCTGTATCCTCTGGTCCTAGGCTACCCCACTATAGGAAACATCCTCTCTACATCCACTCTATCGGTGTCCTCTGGTCCTAGACGACCCACTATAGGAAAAATCCTCTCCACATCCACTCTATCTGTGTCCTCTGGTCCTAGACTCCCCCACTATAGGAAACATCCTCTCCACACCCACTCTGTCTGTGTCCTCTGGTCCTAGACTCCCCCACTATAGGAAACATCCTCTCCACATCCACTCTATCTGTGTCCTCTGGTCCTAGACTCCCGCACTCTAGGAAACATCCTCTCCACATCCACTCTATCTGTGTCCTCTGGTCCTAGACTCCCCCACTATAGGAAACATCCTCTCCACATCCACTCTATCTGTGTCCTCTGGTCCTAGATTCCCCCCACTATAGGAAACATCCTCTCCACATCCACTCAATCTGTGTCCTCTGGTCCTAGACTCCCCCACTACAGGAAACATCCGCTCCACACCCACTCTATCTGTGTCCTCTGGTCCTAGACTCCCCCACTATAGGAAACATCCTCTCCACATCCACTCTATCTGAGTCCTCTGGTCCTGGACTCCCCCACTATAGGAACATGCTCTCCACATCCACTCTATCAGTGTCCTCTGGTCCTAGACTCCCCCACTACAGGAAACATCCTCTCCACATCCACTCTATCTGTATCCTCTGGTCCTAGACTACCCTGCTATAGGAAACATCCTCTCCACATCCACTCTGTCTGTGTCCTCTGGTCCTAGACTTCCCCGCATTAGGAAACATTTTCTCCACACCCACTCTATCTGTGTCCTCTGATCCGAGACTCCCCCACTATAAGAAACATCCTCTCTACATCCACTCTAACTGTGTCCTCTGGACCTAGACTCCCCCATTATAGGAAACATCCTCTCTACATCCACTCTATCTGTGTCCTCTGGACCTAGACTCCCCCACTACAGGAAACATCCTCTCCACACCCACTCTATCTGTGTCCTCTGATCCGAGACTCCCCCACTATAAGAAACATCCTCTCCACATCCACTCTATCTGTGTCCTCTGGTCCAAGCCTCCCCCACTATAGGAAACATCCTCTCCACATCCACTCTGTCTGTGTCCTCTGGTCCGAGACTCCCCCACTATAGGAAACATCCTCTCCACCCACATTCTATCAGTGTCCTCTGGCCTAGACTCCCCAACGATAGGAAACATCCTCTCCACATCCACTCTCTCTGTGTCCTCTAGTCCTAGACTCCCCCACTATAGAAACATCCTCTCCACATCCACACTATCTGTGTTCTCGGGTCCCAGACTTCCCCGCTATAGGAAACATTCTCTCCACATCCACTCTATCTGTGTCCTCTGGTCCTAGACTCCCCCACTATAGGAAACATCCTCTCCACATCCACTCTATCTGTGTCCTCTGGTCCAAGCCTCCCCCACTATAGGAAACATCCTCTCCACATCCACTCTGTCTGTGTCCTCTGGTCCGAGACTCCCCCACTATAGGAAACATCCTCTCCACACACATTCTATCAGTGTCCTCTGGCCTAGACTCCCCAACGATAAGAAACATCCTCTCCACATCAACTCTCTCTGTGTCCTCTAGTCCTAGACTCCCCCACAATAGAAACATCCTCTCCACATCCACACTATCTGTGTTCTCGGGTCCCAGACTTCCCCGCTATAGGAAACATTCTCTCCACATCCACTCTATCTGTGTCCTCTGGTCCTAGACTCCCCCACTATAGGAAAGATCCTCTCCACACCCACTCTATCTGTGTCCTCTGGTCCTAGACTCCCCCACTATAGGAAACATCCTCTGCACTTCCACGCTATCTGTGTCCTCTGGTCCTAGACTCCCCCACTATAGGAAACATCCTCTCCACATCCACTCTATCTGTGTCTTCTGGTACTAGACTCCCCCACTACAGGAAACATCCTCTCCACATCCACTCTATCTGTGTCCTCTGGTCCCAGACTCCCTCTCTATAGGAAAGATCCTCTCCACATCCACTCTATCTGTGGCCTCTGGACCTAGACTCTCACACTATAGGAAACATCCTCTCCACATCCAATATATCTGTGCCCTCTGGTCCCAGACTCCCCTACTATAGGAAACATCCTCTCCACATCCACTATATCTGTATCCTCTGGTCCTAGGCTACCCCACTATAGGAAACATCCTCTCTACATCCACTCTATCGGTGTCCTCTGGTCCTAGACGACCCACTATAGGAAAAATCCTCTCCACATCCACTCTATCTGTGTCCTCTGGTCCTAGACTCCCCCACTATAGGAAACATCCTCTCCACACCCACTCTGTCTGTGTCCTCTGGTCCTAGACTCCCCCACTATAGGAAACATCCTCTCCACATCCACTCTATCTGTGTCCTCTGGTCCTAGACTCCCGCACTCTAGGAAACATCCTCTCCACATCCACTCTATCTGTGTCCTCTGGTCCTAGACTCCCCCACTATAGGAAAGATCCTCTCCACATCCACTCTATCTGTGTCCTCTGGTCCTAGATTCCCCCCACTATAGGAAACATCCTCTCCACATCCACTCAATCTGTGTCCTCTGGTCCTAGACTCCCCCACTACAGGAAACATCCGCTCCACACCCACTCTATCTGTGTCCTCTGGTCCTAGACTCCCCCACTATAGGAAACATCCTCTCCACATCCACTCTATCTGTGTCCTCTGGTCCTACACTCCCCCCACTAGAGGAAACATCCTCTCCACATCTACACTATCTGTGTCCTCCGGTCCTAGACTCCCCCGCTATAGGAAACATCCTCTCCACATCCACTCTAATACTGTCCTCTGGTCCTAGACTCCCCCACTATAGGAAACATCCTCTACACATCCACTCTATCTGTGTCCTCTGGTCCTAGACTCCCTCACTATAGGAAACATCCTCTCCACATCCACTCTATCTGTGTCCTCTGGTCCTAGACTCCCCCACTATAGGAAACATCCTCTCCACATCCACTCTATCTGTGTCCTCTTGTCCTAGACTCCCCCACTATAGGAAACATCCTCTCCACATCCACTCTAATTGTGTCCTCTGCTCCAAGACTCCCCCACTATAGGAAACATCCTCTCCACATCCACTCTATCTGTGTCCTCTGGTCCTAGACTCCCCCACTATAGGAAACATCCTCTCCACATCCACTCTATCTGTGTCCTCTGGTCCCAGACTCCCCCACTATAGGAAACATCCTCTCCACATCCACTCTATCTGTGTCCTCTGGTCCTAGACTCCGCCATTATAGGAAACATCCTCTCCACATCCACTCTATCTGTGTCCTCTGGTCCGAGACTCCCCCACTATAGGAAACATCCTCTCCACACCCACTCTATCTGTGTCCTCTGGTCCTAGACTCCCCCACTATAGGAAACATCCTCTCCACACCCACTCTATCTGTGTCCTCTGGTCCTAGACTCCCCCGCTATAGGAAACCTCCTCTCCACATCCACTCTATCTGTGTCCTCTGGTCCTAGACTACTCCACTATAGGAAACATCCTCTCCACACCCACTCTATCTGTGCCCTCTGGTTCTTGACTCCCCCACTATAGGAAACATCCTCTCCACATCCACTCTATCTGTGTCCTCTGGTCCTGGACTCCCCCACTATAGGAACATGCTCTCCACATCCACTCTATCAGTGTCCTCTGGTCCTAGACTCCCCCACTACAGGAAACATCCTCTCCACATCCACTCTATCTGTGTCCTCTGGTCCTAGACTACCCTGCTATAGGAAACATCCTCACCACATCCACTCTGTCTGTGTCCTCTGGTCCTAGACTTCCCCGCTATAGGAAACATTCTCTCCACACCCAGTCTATCTGTGTCCTCTGATCCGAGACTCCCCCACTATAAGAAACATCCTCTCTACATCCACTCTATCTGTGTCCTCTGGACCTAGACTCCCCCATTATAGGAAACATCCTCTCTACATCCACTCTATCTGTGTCCTCTGGTCCTAGGCTACCCCACTATAGGAAACATCCTCTCTACATCCACTCTATCGGTGTCCTCTGGTCCCAGACTCCCCTACTATAGGAAAAATCCTCTCCACATCCACTCTATCTGTGTCCTCTGGTCCTAGACTCCCCCACTATAGGAAACATCCTCTCCACACCCACTCTGTCTGTGTCCTCTGGTCCTAGACTCCCCCACTATAGGAAACATCCTCTCCACATCCACTCTATCTGTGTCCTCTGGTCCTAGACTCCCGCACTATAGGAAACATCCTCTCCACATCCACTCTATCTGTGTCCTCTGGTCCTAGATTCCCCCCACTATAGGAAACATCCTCTCCACATCCACTCAATCTGTGTCCTCTGGTCCTAGACTCCCCCACTACAGGAAACATCCGCTCCACACCCACTCTATCTGTGTCCACTGGTCCTAGACTCCCCCACTATAGGAAACATCCTCTCCACATCCACTCAATCTGTGTCCTCTGGTCCTAGACTCCCCCACTACAGGAAACATCCGCTCCACACCCACTCTATCTGTGTCCTCTGGTCCTAGACTCCCCCACTATAGGAAACATCCTCTCCACATCCACTCTATCTGTGTCCTCTGGTCCTACACTCCCCCCACTAGAGGAAACATCCTCTCCACATCTACTCTATCTGTGTCCTCCGGTCCTAGACTCCCCCGCTATAGGAAACATCCTCTCCACATCCACTCTAATACTGTCCTCTGGTCTTAGACTCCCCCACTATAGGAAACATCCTCTCCACATCCACTCTATCTGTGTCCTCTGGTCCTAGACTCCCTCACTATAGGAAACATCCTCTCCACATCCACTCTATCTGTATCCTCTGGTCCTAGACTCCCCCACTATAGGAAACATCCTCTCCACATCCACTCTATCAGTGTCCTCTTGTCCTAGACTCCCCCACTATAGGAAACATCCTCTCCACATCCACTCTAATTGTGTCCTCTGCTCCAAGACTCCCCCACTATAGGAAACATCCTCTCCACATCCACTCTATCTGTGTCCTCTGGTCCTAGACTCCCCCACTATAGGAAACATCCTCTCCACATCCACTCTATCTGTGTCCTCTGGTCCCAGACTCCCCCACTATAGGAAACATCCTCTCCACATCCACTCTATCTGTGTCCTCTGGTCCTAGACTCCGCCATTATAGGAAACATCCTCTCCACATCCACTCTATCTGTGTCCTCTGGTCCGAGACTCCCCCACTATAGGAAACATCCTCTCCACACCCACTCTATCTGTGTCCTCTGGTCCTAGACTCCCCCACTATAGGAAACATCCTCTCCACACCCACTCTATCTGTGTCCTCTGGTCCTAGACTCCCCCGCTATAGGAAACATCCTCTCCACATCCACTCTATCTGTGTCCTCTGGTCCTAGACTACTCCACTATAGGAAACATCCTCTCCACACCCACTCTATCTGTGCCCTCTGGTTCTTGACTCCCCCACTATAGGAAACATCCTCTCCACATCCACTCTATCTGTGTCCTCTGGTCCTGGACTCCCCCACTATAGGAACATGCTCTCCACATCCACTCTATCAGTGTCCTCTGGTCCTAGACTCCCCCACTACAGGAAACATCCTCTCCACATCCACTCTATCTGTGTCCTCTGGTCCTAGACTACCCTGCTATAGGAAACATCCTCTCCACATCCACTCTGTCTGTGTCCTCTGGTCCTAGACTTCCCCGCTATAGGAAACATTCTCTCCACACCCACTCTATCTGTGTCCTCTGATCCGAGACTCCCCCACTATAAGAAACATCCTCTCTACATCCACTCTATCTGTGTCCTCTAGACCTAGACTCCCCCATTATAGGAAACATCCTCTCTACATCCACTCTATCTGTGTCCTCTGGACCTAGACTCCCCCACTACAGGAAACATCCTCTCCACACCCACTCTATCTGTGTCCTCTGATCCGAGACTCCCCCACTATAAGAAACATCCTCTCCACATCCACTCTATCTGTGTCCTCTGGTCCAAGCCTCCCCCACTATAGGAAACATCCTCTCCACATCCACTCTGTGTCCTCTGGTCCGAGACTCCCCCACTATAGGAAACATCATCTCCACACACATTCTATCAGTGTCCTCTGGCCTAGACTCCCCAACGATAGGAAACATCCTCTCCACATCCACTCTCTCTGTGTCCTCTAGTCCTAGACTCCCCCACTATAGAAACATCCTCTCCACATCCACACTATCTGTGTTCTCGGGTCCCAGACTTCCCCGCTATAGGAAACATTCTCTCCACATCCACTCTATCTGTGTCCTCTGGTCCTAGACTCCCCCACTATAGGAAACATCCTCTCCACACCCACTCTATCTGTGTCCTCTGGTCCTAGACTCCCCCACTATAGGAAACATCCTCTGCACTCCCACGCTATCTGTGTCCTCTGGTCCTAGACTCCCCCACTATAGGAAACATCCTCTCCACATCCACTCTATCTGTGTCTTCTGGTACTAGACTCCCCCACTACAGGAAACATCCTCTCCACATCCACTCTATCTGTGTCCTCTGGTCCCAGACTCCCTCTCTATAGGAAAGATCCTCTCCACATCCACTCTATCTGTGGCCTCTGGACCTAGACTCTCACACTATAGGAAACATCCTCTCCACATCCAATATATCTGTGCCCTCTGGTCCCAGACTCCCCTACTATAGGAAACATCCTCTCCACATCCACTATATCTGTATCCCCTGGTCCTAGGCTACCCCACTATAGGAAACATCCTCTCTACATCCACTCTATCGGTGTCCTCTGGTCCTAGACGACCCACGATAGGAAAAATCTTCTCCACATCCACTCTATCTGTGTCCTCTGGTCCTAGACTCCCCCACTATAGGAAACATCCTCTCCACACCCACTCTGTCTGTGTCCTCTGGTCCTAGACTCCCCCACTATAGGAAACATCCTCTCCACATCCACTCTATCTGTGTCCTCTGGTCCTAGACTCCCGCACTCTAGGAAACATCCTCTCCACATCCACTCTATCTGTGTCCTCTGGTCCTAGACTCCCCCACTATAGGAAACATCCTCTCCACATCCACTATATCTGTATCCTCTGGTCCTAGGCTCCCCCACTATTGGAAACATCCTCTCTACATCCACACTATCGGTGTCCTCTGGTCCTAGACTACCCACTATAGGAAAAATCCTCTCCACATCCACTCTATCTGTGTCCTCTGGTCCTATACTCCCCCACTATAGGAAACATCCTCTCCACATCCACTCTGTCTGTGTCCTCTGGTCCTAGACTCCCCCACTATAGGAAACATCCTCTCCTCATCCACTCTACCTGTGTCCTCTGGTCCAAGACTCCCCCACTATAGGAAACATCCTCTCCACACTCACACTATCTGTGTCCTCTGGTCCTAGACTCCCGCCACTATAGGAAATATCCTCTCCACACCCACTCTATCTGTGTCCTCTGATCCGAGACTCCCCCACTATAGGAAACATCCTCTCCACACCCACTCTATCTGTGTCCTCTGATCTGAGACTCCCCCACTATAGGAAACATCCGCTCCACATCCACTCTAATAGTGTCCTCTGGCCCTAGACTCCCCCACTATAGGAAACATCCTCTCCACATCCACTCTATCTGTGTCCTCTGGTCCTAGACTCCCTCACTATAGGAAACATCCTCTCCACATCCACTCTATCTGTGTCCTCTGGTCCTAGACTCCCCCACTATAGGAAACATCCTCTCCACATCCACTCTATCTGTGTCCTCTTGTTCTAGACTCCCCCACTATAGGAAACATCCTCTCCACATCCACTCTAATTGTGTCCTCTGCTCCTAGACTCCCCCACTATAGGAAACATCCTCTCCACACCCACTCTATCTGTGTCCTCTGATCCGAGACTCCCCCACTATAGGAAATATCCTCTCCACACCCACTCTATCAGTGTCCTCTGGCCTAGACTCCCCAACGATAGGAAACATCCTCTCCACATCCACTCTCTCTGTGTCCTCTAGTCCTAGACTCCCCCACTATAGAAACATCCTCTCCACATCCACACTATCTGTGTTCTCGGGTCCCAGACTTCCCCGCTATAGGAAACATTCTCTCCACACACACTCTATCTGTGTCCTCTGGTCCGACACTCCTCCACTATAAGAAACATCCTCTCCACATCCACTCTATCTGTGTCCTCTGGTCCAAGCCTCCCCCACTATAGGAAACATCCTCTCCACATCCACTCAGTCTGTGTCCTCTGGTCCGAGACTCCCCCACTATAGGAAACATCCTCTCCACACCCACTCTATCAGTGTCCTCTGGCCTAGACTCCCCAACGATAGGAAACATCCTCTCCACATCCACTCTCTCTGTGTCCTCTAGTTCTAGACTCCCCCACTATAGAAACATCCTCTCTACATCCACACTATCTGTGTTCTCGGGTCCCAGACTTCCCCGCTATAGGAAAATTCCTCTCCACACTCACTCTATCTGTGTCCTCTGGTCCAAGACTCCCCCACTATAGGAAACATCCTCTCCACACCCACTCTATCAGTGTCCTCTGGCCTAGACTCCCCAACGATAGGAAACATCCTCTACACATCCACTCTATCTGTGTCCTCTGGTCCTAGACTCCCCCACTATAGGAAACATCCTCTCCACATCCACTCTGTCTGTGTCCTCTGGTCCTAGACTCCCCCACTATAGGAAACATCCTCTCCACACTCACTCTATCTGTGTCCTCTGGTCCAAGACTCCCCCACTATAGGAAACATCCTCTCCACACTCACACTATCTCTGTCTTCTCGTCCTAGACTCCCCCACTATAGGAAACATCCTCTCCACACCCACTCTATCTGTGTCCTCTGGTCCTAGACTCCCGCCACTATAGGAAACATCCTCTCCACACCCACTCTATCTGTGTCCTCTGATCCGAGACTCCCCCACTATAGGAAACATCCTCTCCACACCCACTCTATCTGTGTCCTCTGATCTGAGACTCCCCCACTATAGGAAACATCCGCTCCACATCCACTCTATCTGTGTCCTCTGGTCCTAGACTCCCTCACTATAGGAAACATCCTCTCCACATCCACTCTATCTGTATCCTCTGGTCCTAGACTCCCCCACTATAGGAAACATCCTCTCCACATCCACTCTATCTGTGTCCTCTTGTCCTAGACTCCCCCACTATAGGAAACATCCTCTCCACATCCACTCTAATTGTGTCCTCTGCTCCAAGACTCCCCCACTATAGGAAACATCCTCTCCACATCCACTCTATCTGTGTCCTCTGGTCCTAGACTCCCCCACTATAGGAAACATCCTCTCCACATCCACTCTATCTGTGTCCTCTGGTCCCAGACTCCCCCACTATAGGAAACATCCTCTCCACATCCACTCTATCTGTGTCCTCTGGTCCTAGACTCCGCCATTATAGGAAACATCCTCTCCACATCCACTCTATCTGTGTCCTCTGGTCCGAGACTCCCCCACTATAGGAAACATCCTCTCCACACCCACTCTATCTGTGTCCTCTGGTCCTAGACTCCCCCACTATAGGAAACATCCTCTCCACACCCACTCTATCTGTGTCCTCTGGTCCTAGACTCCCCCGCTATAGGAAACATCCTCTCCACATCCACTCTATCTGTGTCCTCTGGTCCTAGACTACTCCACTATAGGAAACATCCTCTCCACACCCACTGTATCTGTGCCCTCTGGTTCTTGACTCCCCCACTATAGGAAACATCCTCTCCACATCCACTCTATCTGTGTCCTCTGGTCCTGGACTCCCCCACTATAGGAACATGCTCTCCACATCCACTCTATCAGTGTCCTCTGGTCCTAGACTCCCCCACTACAGGAAACATCCTCTCCACATCCACTCTATCTGTGTCCTCTGGTCCTAGACTACCCTGCTATAGGAAACATCCTCTCCACATCCACTCTGTCTGTGTCCTCTGGTCCTAGACTTCCCCGCTATAGGAAACATTCTCTCCACACCCACTCTATCTGTGTCCTCTGATCCGAGACTCCCCCACTATAAGAAACATCCTCTCTACATCCACTCTATCTGTGTCCTCTAGACCTAGACTCCCCCATTATAGGAAACATCCTCTCTACATCCACTCTATCTGTGTCCTCTGGACCTAGACTCCCCCACTACAGGAAACATCCTCTCCACACCCACTCTATCTGTGTCCTCTGATCCGAGACTCCCCCACTATAAGAAACATCCTCTCCACATCCACTCTATCTGTGTCCTCTGGTCCAAGCCTCCCCCACTATAGGAAACATCCTCTCCACATCCACTCTGTGTCCTCTGGTCCGAGACTCCCCCACTATAGGAAACATCATCTCCACACACATTCTATCAGTGTCCTCTGGCCTAGACTCCCCAACGATAGGAAACATCCTCTCCACATCCACTCTCTCTGTGTCCTCTAGTCCTAGACTCCCCCACTATAGAAACATCCTCTCCACATCCACACTATCTGTGTTCTCGGGTCCCAGACTTCCCCGCTATAGGAAACATTCTCTCCACATCCACTCTATCTGTGTCATCTGGTCCTAGACTCCCCCACTATAGGAAACATCCTCTCCACACCCACTCTATCTGTGTCCTCTGGTCCTAGACTCCCCCACTATAGGAAACATCCTCTGCACTCCCACGCTATCTGTGTCCTCTGGTCCTAGACTCCCCCACTATAGGAAACATCCTCTCCACATCCACTCTATCTGTGTCTTCTGGTACTAGACTCCCCCACTACAGGAAACATCCTCTCCACATCCACTCTATCTGTGTCCTCTGGTCCCAGACTCCCTCTCTATAGGAAAGAACCTCTCCACATCCACTCTATCTGTGGCCTCTGGACCTAGACTCTCACACTATAGGAAACATCCTCTCCACATCCAATATATCTGTGCCCTCTGGTCCCAGACTCCCCTACTATAGGAAACATCCTCTCCACATCCACTATATCTGTATCCCCTGGTCCTAGGCTACCCCACTATAGGAAACATCCTCTCTACATCCACTCTATCGGTGTCCTCTGGTCCTAGACGACCCACGATAGGAAAAATCTTCTCCACATCCACTCTATCTGTGTCCTCTGGTCCTAGATTCCCCCACTATAGGAAACATCCTCTCCACACCCACACTGTCTGTGTCCTCTGGTCCTAGACTCCCCCACTATAGGAAACATCCTCTCCACATCCACTCTATCTGTGTCCTCTGGTCCTAGACTCCCGCACTCTAGGAAACATCCTCTCCACATCCACTCTATCTGTGTCCTCTGGTCCTAGACTCCCCCACTATAGGAAACATCCTCTCCACATCCACTATATCTGTATCCTCTGGTCCTAGGCTCCCCCACTATTGGAAACATCCTCTCTACATCCACACTATCGGTGTCCTCTGGTCCTAGACTACCCACTATAGGAAAAATCCTCTCCACATCCACTCTATCTGTGTCCTCTGGTCCTATACTCCCCCACTATAGGAAACATCCTCTCCACATCCACTCTGTCTGTGTCCTCTGGTCCTAGACTCCCCCACTATAGGAAACATCCTCTCCTCATCCACTCTACCTGTGTCCTCTGGTCCAAGACTCCCCCACTATAGGAAACATCCTCTCCACACTCACACTATCTGTGTCCTCTGGTCCTAGACTCCCGCCACTATAGGAAACATCCTCTCCACACCCACTCTATCTGTGTCCTCTGATCCGAGACTCCCCCACTATAGGAAACATCCTCTCCACACCCACTCTATCTGTGTCCTCTGATCTGAGACTCCCCCACTATAGGAAACATCCGCTCCACATCCACTCTAATAGTGTCCTCTGGCCCTAGACTCCCCCACTATAGGAAACATCCTCTCCACATCCACTCTATCTGTGTCCTCTGGTCCTAGACTCCCTCACTATAGGAAACATCCTCTCCACATCCACTCTATCTGTGTCCTCTGGTCCTAGACTCCCCCACTATAGGAAACATCCTCTCCACATCCACTCTATCTGTGTCCTCTTGTTCTAGACTCCCCCACTATAGGAAACATCCTCTCCACATCCACTCTAATTGTGTCCTCTGCTCCTAGACTCCCCCACTATAGGAAACATCCTCTCCACACCCACTCTATCTGTGTCCTCTGATCCGAGACTCCCCCACTATAGGAAATATCCTCTCCACACCCACTCTATCAGTGTCCTCTGGCCTAGACTCCCCAACGATAGGAAACATCCTCTCCACATCCACTCTCTCTGTGTCCTCTAGTCCTAGACTCCCCCACTATAGAAACATCCTCTCCACATCCACACTATCTGTGTTCTCGGGTCCCAGACTTCCCCGCTATAGGAAACATTCTCTCCACACACACTCTATCTGTGTCCTCTGGTCCGACACTCCTCCACTATAAGAAACATCCTCTCCACATCCACTCTATCTGTGTCCTCTGGTCCAAGCCTCCCCCACTATAGGAAACATCCTCTCCACATCCACTCTGTCTGTGTCCTCTGGTCCGAGACTCCCCCACTATAGGAAACATCCTCTCCACACCCACTCTATCAGTGTCCTCTGGCCTAGACTCCCCAACGATAGGAAACATCCTCTCCACATCCACTCTCTCTGTGTCCTCTAGTCCTAGACTCCCCCACTATAGAAACATCCTCTCTACATCCACACTATCTGTGTTCTCGGGTCCCAGACTGCCCCGCTATAGGAAAATTCCTCTCCACACTCACTCTATCTGTGTCCTCTGGTCCAAGACTCCCCCACTATAGGAAACATCCTCTCCACACCCACTCTATCAGTGTCCTCTGGCCTAGACTCCCCAACGATAGGAAACATCCTCTACACATCCACTCTATCTGTGTCCTCTGGTCCTAGACTCCCCCACTATAGGAAACATCCTCTCCACATCCACTCTGTCTGTGTCCTCTGGTCCTAGACTCCCCCACTATAGGAAACATCCTCTCCACACTCACTCTATCTGTGTCCTCTGGTCCAAGACTCCCCCACTATAGGAAACATCCTCTCCACACTCACACTATCTCTGTCTTCTCGTCCTAGACTCCCCCACTATAGGAAACATCCTCTCCACACCCACTCTATCTGTGTCCTCTGGTCCTAGACTCCCGCCACTATAGGAAACATCCTCTCCACACCCACTCTATCTGTGTCCTCTGATCCGAGACTCCCCCACTATAGGAAACATCCTCTCCACACCCACTCTATCTGTGTCCTCTGATCTGAGACTCCCCCACTATAGGAAACATCCGCTCCACATCCACTCTAATAGTGTCCTCTGGCCCTAGACTCCCCCACTATAGGAAACATCCTCTCCACATCCACTCTATCTGTGTCCTCTGGTCCTAGACTCCCTCACTATAGGAAACATCCTCTCCACATCCACTCTATCTGTGTCCTCTGGTCCTAGACTCCCCCACTATAGGAAACATCCTCTCCACATCCACTCTATCTGTGTCCTCTTGTTCTAGACTCCCCCACTATAGGAAACATCCTCTCCACATCCACTCTAATTGTGTCCTCTGCTCCTAGACTCCCCCACTATAGGAAACATCCTCTCCACATCCACGCTATCTGTGTCCTCTGGTCCTAGACTCCCCCACTATAGGAAACATCCTCTCCACATCCACTCTATCTGTGTTCTCTGGTCCTAGACTTCCCCACTATAGGAAACATCCTCTCCACATCCACTCTATCTGTGTCCTCTGGTCCCAGACTCCCCCACTATAGGAAAAAATCCTCTCCACATCCACTCTATCTGTGTCCTCTGGTCCTAGACTCCCCCATTATAGGAAACATCCTCTCCACATCCACTCTATCTGTGTCCTCTGGTCCGAGACTACTCCACTATAGGAAACATCCTCTCCACACCCACTCTATCTGTGTCCTCTGGTCCTAGACTCCCCCACTATAGGAAACATCCTCTCCACACCCACTCTATCTGTGTCCTCTGGTCCTAGACTCCCCCGCTATAGGAAACATCCTCTCCACATCCACTCTATCTGTGTCCTCTGGTCCTAGACTACTCCACTATAGGAAACATCCTCTCCACACCCACTCTATCTGTGCCCTCTGGTTCTTGACTCCCCCACTATAGGAAACATCCTCTCCACATCCACTCTATCTGAGTCCTCTGGTCCTGGACTCCCCCACTATAGGAACATGCTCTCCACATCCACTCTATCAGTGTCCTCTGGTCCTAGACTCCCCCACTACAGGAAACATCCTCTCCACATCCACTCTATCTGTGTCCTCTGGTCCTAGACTACCCTGCTATAGGAAACATCCTCTCCACATCCACTCTGTCTGTGTCCTCTGGTCCTAGACTTCCCCGCTATAGGAAACATTCTCTCCACACCCACTCTATCTGTGTCCTCTGATCCGAGACTCCCCCACTATAAGAAACATCCTCTCTACATCAACTCTATCTGTGTCCTCTGGACCTAGACTCCCCCATTATAGGAAACATCCTCTCTACATCCACTCTATCTGTGTCCTCTGGACCTAGACTCCCCCACTACAGGAAACATCCTCTCCACACCCACTCTATCTGTGTCCTCTGATCCGAGACTCCCCCACTATAAGAAACATCCTCTCCACATCCACTCTATCTGTGTCCTCTGGTCCAAGCCTCACCCACTATAGGAAACATCCTCTCCACATCCACTCTGTCTGTGTCCTCTGGTCCGAGACTCCCCCACTATAGGATACATCCTCTCCACACCCACTCTATCAGTGTCCTCTGGCCTAGACTCCCCAACGATAGGAAACATCCTCTCCACATCCACTCTCTCTGTGTCCTCTAGTCCTAGACTCCCCGACTATAGAAACATCCTCTCCACATCCACACTATCTGTGTTCTCGGGTCCCAGACTTCCCCGCTATAGGAAACATTCTCTCCAAATCCACTCTATCTGTGTCCTCTGGTCCTAGACTCCCCCACTATAGGAAACATCCTCTCCACACCCACTCTATCTGTGTCCTCTGGTCCTAGACTCCCCCACTATAGGAAACATCCTCTGCACTCCCACGCTATCTGTGTCCTCTGGTCCTAGACTCCCCCACTATAGGAAACATCCTCTCCACATCCAGTCTATCTGTGTCTTCTGGTACTAGACTCCCCCACTACAGGAAACATCCTCTCCACATCCACTCTATCTGTGTCCTCTGGTCCCAGACTCCCTCTCTATAGGAAACATCCTCTCCACATCCACTCTATCTGTGGCCTCTGGACCTAGACTCTCACACTATAGGAAACATCCTCTCCACATCCAATATATCTGTGCCCTCTGGTCCCAGACTCCCCTACTATAGGAAACATCCTCTCCACATCCACTATATCTGTATCCTCTGGTCCTAGGCTACCCCACTATAGGAAACATCCTCTCTACATCCACTCTATCGGTGTCCTCTGGTCCTAGACGACCCACTATAGGAAAAATCCTCTCCACATCCACTCTATCTGTGTCCTCTGGTCCTAGACTCCCCCACTATAGGAAACATCCTCTCCACACCCACTCTGTCTGTGTCCTCTGCTCCTAGACTCCCCCACTATAGGAAACATCCTCTCCACATCCACTCTAACTGTGTACTCTGGTCCTAGACTCCCGCACTCTAGGAAACATCCTCTCCACATCCACTCTATCTGTGTCCTCTGGTCCTAGACTCCCCCACTATAGGAAACATCCTCTCCACATCCACTATATCTGGATCCTCTGGTCCTAGGCTCCCCCACTATAGGAAACATCCTCTCTACATCCACTCTATCGGTGTCCTCTGGTCCTAGACTACCCACTATAGGAAAAATCCTCTCTACATCCACTCTATCTGTGTCCTCTGGTCCTAGACTCCCCCACTATAGGAAACATCCTCTCCACATCCACTCTGTCTGTGTCCTCTGGTCCTAGACTCCCCCACTATAGGAAACATCCTCTCCTCATCCACTCTATCTGTGTCCTCTGGTCAGACTCCCCCACTATAGGAAACATCCTCTCCACACTCACTCTATCTGTGTCCTCTGGTCCAAGACTCCCCCACTATAGGAAACATCCTCTACACACTCACACTATCTGTGTCCTCTGGTCCTAGACTCCCCCACTATAGGAAACATCCTCTCCACACCCACTCTATCTGTGTCCTCTGGTCCTAGACTCCCGCCACTATAGGAAACATCCTCTCCACACCCACTCTATCTGTGTCCTCTGATCCGAGACTCCACCACTATAGGAAACATCCTCTCCACACCCACTCTATCTGTGTCCTCTGATCCGAGACTCCCCCACTATAGGAAACATCCTCTCCACACCCACTCTATCTGTGTCCTCTGATCCGAGACTCCCCCACTATAAGAAACATCCTCTCCACATCCACTCTATCTGTGTCCTCTGGTCCAAGCCTCCCCCACTATAGGAAACATCCTCTCCACATCCACTCTGTCTGTGTCCTCTGGTCCGAGACTCCCCCACTATAGGAAACATCCTCTCCACACCCACTCTATCAGTGTCCTCTGGCCTAGACTCCCCAACGATAGGAAACATCCTCTCCACATCCACTCTCTCTGTGTCCTCTAGTCCTAGACTCCCCAACTATAGAAACATCCTCTCCACATCCACACTATCTGTGTTCTCGGGTCCCAGACTTCCCCGCTATAGGAAACATTCTCTCCAAATCCACTCTATCTGTGTCCTCTGGTCCTAGACTCCCCCACTATAGGAAATATCCTCTCCACACCCACTCTATCTGTGTCCTCTGGTCCTAGACTCCCCCACTATAGGAAACATCCTCTGCACTCCCACGCTATCTGTGTCCTCTGGTCCTAGACTCCCCCACTATAGGAAACATCCTCTCCACATCCACTCTATCTGTGTCTTCTGGTACTAGACTCCCCCACTACAGGAAACATTCTCTCCACATCCACTCTATCTGTGTCCTCAGGTCCCAGACTCCCTCTCTATAGGAAACATCCTCTCCACATCCACTCTATCTGTGGCCTCTGGACCTAGACTCTCACACTATAGGAAACATCCTCTCCACATCCAATATATCTGTGCCCTCTGGTCCCAGACTCCCCTACTATAGGAAACATCCTCTCCACATCCACTATATCTGTATCCTCTGGTCCTAGGCTACCCCACTATAGGAAACATCCTCTCTACATCCACTCTATCGGTGTCCTCTGGTCCTAGACGACCCACTATAGGAAAAATCCTCTCCACATCCACTCCATCTGTGTCCTCTGGTCCTAGACTCCCCCACTATAGGAAACATCCTCTCCACACCCACTCTGTCTGTGTCCTCTGCTCCTAGACTCCCCCACTATAGGAAACATCCCCTCCACATCCACTCTAACTGTGTCCTCTGGTCCTAGACTCCCGCACTCAAGGAAACATCCTCTCCACATCCACTCTATCTGTGTCCTCTGGTCCTAGACTCCCACACAATAGGAAACATCCTCTCCACATCCACTATATCTGTATCCTCTGGTCCTAGGCTCCCCCACTATAGGAAACATCCTCTCTACATCCACTCTATCGGTGTCCTCTGGTCCTAGACTACCCACTATAGGAAAAATCCTCTCCACATCCACTCTATCTGTGTCCTCTGGTCCTAGTCTCCCCCACTATAGGAAACATCCTCTCGACATGCACTCTGTCTGTGTCCTCTGGTCCTAGACTCCCCCACTATAGGAAACATCCTCTCCTCATCCACTCTATCTGTGTCCTCTGGTCTTAGACTCCCCCACTATAGGAAACATCCTCTCCACACTCACTCTATCTGTGTCCTCTGGTCCAAGACTCCCCCACTATAGGAAACATCCTCTCCACACTCACACTATCTGTGTCCTCTGGTCCTAGACTCCCCCACTATAGGAAACATCCTCTCCATACCCACTCTATCTGTGTCCTCTGGTCCTAGACTCCCGCCACTATAGGAAACATCCTCTCCACACCCACTCTATCTGTGTCCTCTGATCCGAGACTCCCCCACTATAGGAAACATCCTCTCCACACCCACTCTATCTGTGTCCTCTGATCCGAGACTCCCCCACTATAGGAAACATCCTCTCCACACCCACTCTATCAGTGTCCTCTGGCCTAGACTCCCAAACGATAGGAAACATCCTCTCCACATCCACTCTCTCTGTGTCCTCTAGTCCTAGACTCCCCCACTATAGAAACATCCTCTCCACATCTACACTATCTGTGTTCTCGGGTCCCAGACTTCCCCGCTATAGGAAACATTCTCTCCACACACACTCTATCTGTGTCCTCTGGTCCGAGACTCCCCCACTATAAGAAACATCCTCTCCACATCCACTCTATCTGTGTCCTCTGGTCCAAGCCTCCCCCACTATAGGAAACATCCTCTCCACATCCACTCTGTCTGTGTCCTCTGGTCCGAGACTCCCCCACTATAGGAAACATCCTCTCCACACCCACTCTATCAGTGTCCTCTGGCCTAGACTCCCCAACGATAGGAAACATCCTCTCCACATCCACTCTCTCTGTGTCCTCTAGTCCTAGACTCCCCCACTATAGAAACATCCTCTCCACATCCACACTATCTGTGTTCTCGGGTCCCAGACTTCCCCGCTATAGGAAACATCCTCTCCACACTCACTCTATCTGTGTCCTCTGGTCCCAGACTCCCTCACTATAAGAAACATCCTCTCCACATCCACTCTATCTGTGTCCTCTGGACGTAGACTCTCCCACCATAGGAAACATCCTCTCCACATCCACTATATCTGTGCCCTCTGTTCCCAGACTCCCCCACTATAGGAAACATCCTCTCCACATCCACTATATCGGTGTCCTTTGGCCCTAGGCTCCCCCACTATAGGAAACATCCTCTCCACATCCACTCTATCAGTGTCCTCTGGTCCTAGACTCCCCCACTATAGGAAACATCCTCTCCACATCTACTCTATCTGTGTCCTCTGGTACTAGACTCCCCCACTACAGGAAACATCCTCTAAACATCCACTCTATCTGTGGCCTCTGGACCTAGACTCTCACACTATAGGAAACATCCTCTCCACATCCACTGTATCTGTGGCCTCTGGACCTAGACTCTCACACTATAGGAAACATCCTCTCCACATCCACTATATCTGTGTCCTCTGGTCCTAGACTCCCCCACTATAGGAAACAACCTCTCCACATCCACTCTATCAGTGTCCTCTGGCCTAGACTCCCCAACGATAGGAAACATCCTCTCCACATCCACTCTCTCTGTGTCCTCTAGACCTAGACTCCCCCACTATAGAAACATCCTCTCCACACCCACACTATCTGTGTTCTCGGGTCCCAGACTTCCCCGCTATAGGAAACATTCTCTCCAAATCCACTCTATCTGTGTCCTCTGGTCCTAGACTCACCCACTATAGGAAACATCCTCTCCACATCCACTCTAACTGTGTCCTCTGGTCCTAGACTCCCGCACTCTAGGAAACATCCTCTCCACATCCACTCTATCTGTGTCCTCTGGTCCTAGACTCCCACACAATAGGAAACATCCTCTCCACATCCACTATATCTGTATCCTCTGGTCCTAGGCTCCCCCACTATAGGAAACATCCTCTCTACATCCACTCTATCGGTGTCCTCTGGTCCTAGACTACCCACTATAGGAAAAATCCTCTCCACATCCACTCTATCTGTGTCCTCTGGTCCTAGACTCCCCCACTATAGGAAACATCCTCTCGACATCCACTCTGTCTGTGTCCTCTGGTCCTAGACTCCCCCACTATAGGAAACATCCTCTCCTCATCCACTCTATCTGTGTCCTCTGGTCTTAGACTCCCCCACTATAGGAAACATCCTCTCCACACTCACTCTATCTGTGTCCTCTGGTCCAAGACTCCCCCACTATAGGAAACATCCTCTCCACACTCACACTATCTGTGTCCTCTGGTCCTAGACTCCCCCACTATAGGAAACATCCTCTCCACACCCACTCTATCTGTGTCCTCTGGTCCTAGACTCCCGCCACTATAGGAAACATCCTCTCCACACCCACTCTATCTGTGTCCTCTGATCCGAGACTCCCCCACTATAGGAAACATCCTCTCCACACCCACTCTATCTGTGTCCTCTGATCCGAGACTCCCCCACTATAGGAAACATCCTCTCCACACCCACTCTATCAGTGTCCTCTGGCCTAGACTCCCCAACGATAGGAAACATCCTCTCCACATCCACTCTCTCTGTGTCCTCTTGTCCTAGACTCCCCCACAATAGAAACATCCTCTCCACATCTACACTATCTGTGTTCTCGGGTCCCAGACTTCCCCGCTATAGGAAACATTCTCTCCACACACACTCTATCTGTGTCCTCTGGTCCGAGACTCCCCCACTATAAGAAACATCCTCTCCACATCCACTCTATCTGTGTCCTCTGGTCCAAGCCTCCCCCACAATAGGAAACATCCTCTCCACATCCACTCTGTCTGTGTCCTCTGGTCCGAGACTCCCCCACTATAGGAAACATCCTCTCCACACCCACTCTATCAGTGTCCTCTGGCCTAGACTCCCCAACGATAGGAAACATCCTCTCCACATCCACTCTATCTGCGTCCTCTGGACGTAGACTCTCCCACCATAGGAAACATCCTCTCCACATCCACTATATCTGTGCACTCTGTTCCCAGACTCCCCCACTATAGGAAACATCCTCTCCACATCCACTATATCGGTGTCCTTTGGCCCTAGGCTCCCCCACTATAGGAAACATCCTCTCCACATCCACTCTATCAGTGTCCTCTGGTCCTAGACTCCCCCACTATAGGAAACATCCTCTCCACATCTACTCTATCTGTGTCCTCTGGTACTAGACTCCCCCACTACAGGAAACATCCTCTAAACATCCACTCTATCTGTGGCCTCTGGACCTAGACTCTCACACGATAGGAAACATCCTCTCCACATCCACTGTATCTGTGGCCTCTGGACCTAGACTCTCACACTATAGGAAACATCCTCTCCACATCCACTATATCTGTGTCCTCTGGTCCTAGACTCCCCCACTATAGGAAACATCCTCTCCACATCCACTCTATCAGTGTCCTCTGGCCTAGACTCCCCAACGATAGGAAACATCCTCTCCACATCCACTCTCTCTGTGTCCTCTAGACCTAGACTCCCCCACTATAGAAACATCCTCTCCACATCCACACTATCTGTGTTCTCGGGTCCCAGACTTCCCCGCTATAGGAAACATTCTCTCCAAATCCACTCTATCTGTGTCCTCTGCTCCTAGACTCCCCCACCATAGGAAACATCCTCTCCACATCCACTCTAACTGTGTCCTCTGGTCCTAGACTCCCGCACTCTAGGAAACATCCTCTCCACATCGACTCTATCTGTGTCCTCTGGTCCTAGACTCCCACACAATAGGAAACATCCTCTCCACATCCACTATATCTGTATCCTCTGGTCCTAGGCTCCCCCACTATAGGAAACATCCTCTCTACATCCACTCTATCGGTGTCCTCTGGTCCTAGACTACCCACTATAGGAAAAATCCTCTCCACATCCACTCTATCTGTGTCCTCTGGTCCTAGACTCCCCCACTATAGGAAACATCCTCTCGACATGCACTCTGTCTGTGTCCTCTGGTCCTAGACTCCCCCACTATAGGAAACATCCTCTCCTCATCCACTCTATCTGTGTCCTCTGGTCTTAGACTCCCCCACTATAGGAAACATCCTCTCCACACTCACTCTATCTGTGTCCTCTGGTCCAAGACTCCCCCACTATAGGAAACATCCTCTCCACACTCACACTATCTGTGTCCTCTGGTCCTAGACTCCCCCACTATAGGAAACATCCTCTCCACACCCACTCTATCTGTGTCCTCTGGTCCTAGACTCCCGCCACTATAGGACACATCCTCTCCACACCCACTCTATCTGTGTCCTCTGATCCGAGACTCCCCCACTATAGGAAACATCCTCTCCACACCCACTCTATCTGTGTCCTCTGATCCGAGACTCCCCCACTATAGGAAACATCCTCTCCACACCCACTCTATCAGTGTCCTCTGGCCTAGACTCCCCAACGATAGGAAACATCCTCTCCACATCCACTCTCTCTGTGTCCTCTAGTCCTAGACTCCCCCACTATAGAAACATCCTCTCCACATCCACACTATCTGTGTTCTCGGGTCCCAGACTTCCCCGCTATAGGAAACATCCTCTCCACACTCACTCTATCTGTGTCCTCTGGTCCCAAACTCCCTCACTATAAGAAACATCCTCTCCACATCCACTCTATCTGTGTCCTCTGGACGTAGACTCTCCCACCATAGGAAACATCCTCTCCACATCTACTATATCTGTGCCCTCTGTTCCCAGACTCCCCCACTATAGGAAACATCCTCTCCACATCCACTATATCGGTGTCCTTTGGCCCTAGGCTCCCCCACTATAGGAAACATCCTCTCCACATCCACTCTATCAGTGTCCTCTGGTCCTAGACTCCCCCACTATAGGAAACATCCTCTCTACATCTACTCTATCTGTGTCCTCTGGTACTAGACTCCCCCACTACAGGAAACATCCTCTAAACATCCACTCTATCTGTGGCCTCTGGACCTAGACTCTCACACTATAGGAAACATCCTCTCCACATCCACTGTATCTGTGGCCTCTGGACATAGACTCTCACACTATAGGAAACATCCTCTCCACATCCACTATATCTGTGTCCTCTGGACCTAGACTCCCCCACTATAGGAAACATCCTCTCCACATCCACTCTATCAGTGTCCTCTGGCCTAGACTCCCCAACGATAGGAAACATCCTCTCCACATCCACTCTCTCTGTGTCCTCTAGACCTAGACTCCCCCACTATAGAAACATCCTCTCCACATCCACACTATCTGTGTTCTCGGATCCCAGACTTCCCCGCTATAGGAAACATTCTCTCCAAATCCACTCTATCTGTGTCCTCTGGTCCTAGACTCCCCCACTATAGGAAACATCCTCTCCACACCCACTCTATCAGTGTCCTCTGGCCTAGACTCCCCAACGATAGGAAACATCCTCTCCACATCCACTCTCTCTGTGTCCTCTAGTCCCAGACTCCCCCACTATAGAAACATCCTCTCCACATCCACACTATCTGTGTCCTCTGGTCCTAGACTCCCCCACTATGGGAAACATCCTCTCCACACCCACTCTATCTGTGGTCCTAGACTCCCCCACTATAGGAAACATCCTCTGCACTCCCATGCTATCTGTGTCCTCTGGTCCTAGACTCCCCCACGATAGGAAACATCCTCTCCACATCCACTCTATCTGTGTCTTCTGGTACTAGACTCCCCCACTACAGGAAACATCCTCTCCACATCCACTCTATCTGTGTCCTCTGGTCCCAGACTCCCCCACTATAGGAAACATCCTCTCCACATCCTCTCCATCTGTGTCCTCTGGTCCTAGACTCCCCCACTGTAGGAAACATCCTCTTCACATCCACTCTATCTGTGTCCTCTGGTCCCAGACTCCCTCTCTATAGGAAACATCCTCTCCACATCCACTCTATCTGTGGCCTCTGGACCTAGACTCTCACACTATAGGAAACATCCTCTCCACATCCAATATATCTGTGCCCTCTGGTCCCAGACTCCCCTACTATAGGAAACATCCTCTCCACATCCACTATATCTGTATCCTCTGGTCCTAGGCTACCCCACTATAGGAAACATCCTCTCTACATCCACTCTATCGGTGTCCTCTGGTCCTAGACGACCCACTATAGGAAAAATCCTCTCCACATCCACTCCATCTGTGTCCTCTGGTCCTAGACTCCCCCACTATAGGAAACATCCTCTCCACACCCACTCTGTCTGTGTCCTCTGCTCCTAGACTCCCCCACTATAGGAAACATCCCCTCCACATCCACTCTAACTGTGTCCTCTGGTCCTAGACTCCCGCACTCAAGGAAACATCCTCTCCACATCCACTCTATCTGTGTCCTCTGGTCCTAGACTCCCACACAATAGGAAACATCCTCTCCACATCCACTATATCTGTATCCTCTGGTCCTAGGCTCCCCCACTATAGGAAACATCCTCTCTACATCCACTCTATCGGTGTCCTCTGGTCCTAGACTACCCACTATAGGAAAAATCCTCTCCACATCCACTCTATCTGTGTCCTCTGGTCCTAGTCTCCCCCACTATAGGAAACATCCTCTCGACATGCACTCTGTCTGTGTCCTCTGGTCCTAGACTCCCCCACTATAGGAAACATCCTCTCCTCATCCACTCTATCTGTGTCCTCTGGTCTTAGACTCCCCCACTATAGGAAACATCCTCTCCACACTCACTCTATCTGTGTCCTCTGGTCCAAGACTCCCCCACTATAGGAAACATCCTCTCCACACTCACACTATCTGTGTCCTCTGGTCCTAGACTCCCCCACTATAGGAAACATCCTCTCCATACCCACTCTATCTGTGTCCTCTGGTCCTAGACTCCCGCCACTATAGGAAACATCCTCTCCACACCCACTCTATCTGTGTCCTCTGATCCGAGACTCCCCCACTATAGGAAACATCCTCTCCACACCCACTCTATCTGTGTCCTCTGATCCGAGACTCCCCCACTATAGGAAACATCCTCTCCACACCCACTCTATCAGTGTCCTCTGGCCTAGACTCCCAAACGATAGGAAACATCCTCTCCACATCCACTCTCTCTGTGTCCTCTAGTCCTAGACTCCCCCACTATAGAAACATCCTCTCCACATCTACACTATCTGTGTTCTCGGGTCCCAGACTTCCCCGCTATAGGAAACATTCTCTCCACACACACTCTATCTGTGTCCTCTGGTCCGAGACTCCCCCACTATAAGAAACATCCTCTCCACATCCACTCTATCTGTGTCCTCAGGTCCAAGCCTCCCCCACTATAGGAAACATCCTCTCCACATCCACTCTGTCTGTGTCCTCTGGTCCGAGACTCCCCCACTATAGGAAACATCCTCTCCACACCCACTCTATCAGTGTCCTCTGGCCTAGACTCCCCAACGATAGGAAACATCCTCTCCACATCCACTCTCTCTGTGTCCTCTAGTCCTAGACTCCCCCACTATAGAAACATCCTCTCGACATCCACACTATCTGTGTTCTCGGGTCCCAGACTTCCCCGCTATAGGAAACATCCTCTCCACACTCACTCTATCTGTGTCCTCTGGTCCCAGACTCCCTCACTATAAGAAACATCCTCTCCACATCCACTCTATCTGTGTCCTCTGGACGTAGACTCTCCCACCATAGGAAACATCCTCTCCACATCCACTATATCTGTGCCCTCTGTTCCCAGACTCCCCCACTATAGGAAACATCCTTTCCACATCCACTATATCGGTGTCCTTTGGCCCTAGGCTCCCCCACTATAGGAAACATCCTCTCCACATCCACTCTATCAGTGTCCTCTGGTCCTAGACTCCCCCACTATAGGAAACATCCTCTCCACATCTACTCTATCTGTGTCCTCTGGTACTAGACTCCCCCACTACAGGAAACTTCCTCTAAACATCCACTCTATCTGTGGCCTCTGGACCTAGACTCTCACACTATAGGAAACATCCTCTCCACATCCACTGTATCTGTGGCCTCTGGACCTAGACTCTCACACTATAGGAAACATCCTCTCCACATCCACTATATCTGTGTCCTCTGGTCCTAGACTCCCCCACTATAGGAAACATCCTCTCCACATCCACTCTATCAGTGTCCTCTGGCCTAGACTCCCCAACGATAGGAAACATCCTCTCCACATCCACTCTCTCTGTGTCCTCTAGACCTAGACTCCCCCACTATAGAAACATCCTCTCCACACCCACACTATCTGTGTTCTCGGGTCCCAGACTTCCCCGCTATAGGAAACATTCTCTCCAAATCCACTCTATCTGTGTCCTCTGGTCCTAGACTCCCCCACTATAGGAAACATCCTCTCCACATCCACTCTAACTGTGTCCTCTGGTCCTAGACTCCCGCACTCTAGGAAACATCCTCTCCACATCCACTCTATCTGTGTCCTCTGGTCCTAGACTCCCACACAATAGGAAACATCCTCTCCACATCCACTATATCTGTATCCTCTGGTCCTAGGCTCCCCCACTATAGGAAACATCCTCTCTACATCCACTCTATCGGTGTCCTCTGGTCCTAGACTACCCACTATAGGAAAAATCCTCTCCACATCCACTCTATCTGTGTCCTCTGGTCCTAGACTCCCCCACTATAGGAAACATCCTCTCGACATCCACTCTGTCTGTGTCCTCTGGTCCTAGACTCCCCCACTATAGGAAACATCCTCTCCTCATCCACTCTATCTGTGTCCTCTGGTCTTAGACTCCCCCACTATAGGAAACATCCTCTCCACACTCACTCTATCTGTGTCCTCTGGTCCAAGACTCCCCCACTATAGGAAACATCCTCTCCACACTCACACTATCTGTGTCCTCTGGTCCTAGACTCCCCCACTATAGGAAACATCCTCTCCACACCCACTCTATCTGTGTCCTCTGGTCCTAGACTCCCGCCACTATAGGAAACATCCTCTCCACACCCACTCTATCTGTGTCCTCTGATCCGAGACTCCCCCACTATAGGAAACATCCTCTCCACACCCACTCTATCTGTGTCCTCTGATCCGAGACTCCCCCACTATAGGAAACATCCTCTCCACACCCACTCTATCAGTGTCCTCTGGCCTAGACTCCCCAACGATAGGAAACATCCTCTCCACATCCACTCTCTCTGTGTCCTCTTGTCCTAGACTCCCCCACAATAGAAACATCCTCTCCACATCTACACTATCTGTGTTCTCGGGTCCCAGACTTCCCCGCTATAGGAAACATTCTCTCCACACACACTCTATCTGTGTCCTCTGGTCCGAGACTCCCCCACTATAAGAAACATCCTCTCCACATCCACTCTATCTGTGTCCTCTGGTCCAAGCCTCCCCCACAATAGGAAACATCCTCTCCACATCCACTCTGTCTGTGTCCTCTGGTCCGAGACTCCCCCACTATAGGAAACATCCTCTCCACACCCACTCTATCAGTGTCCTCTGGCCTAGACTCCCCAACGATAGGAAACATCCTCTCCACATCCACTCTATCTGCGTCCTCTGGACGTAGACTCTCCCACCATAGGAAACATCCTCTCCACATCCACTATATCTGTGCACTCTGTTCCCAGACTCCCCCACTATAGGAAACATCCTCTCCACATCCACTATATCGGTGTCCTTTGGCCCTAGGCTCCCCCACTATAGGAAACATCCTCTCCACATCCACTCTATCAGTGTCCTCTGGTCCTAGACTCCCCCACTATAGGAAACATCCTCTCCACATCTACTCTATCTGTGTCCTCTGGTACTAGACTCCCCCACTACAGGAAACATCCTCTAAACATCCACTCTATCTGTGGCCTCTGGACCTAGACTCTCACACGATAGGAAACATCCTCTCCACATCCACTGTATCTGTGGCCTCTGGACCTAGACTCTCACACTATAGGAAACATCCTCTCCACATCCACTATATCTGTGTCCTCTGGTCCTAGACTCCCCCACTATAGGAAACATCCTCTCCACATCCACTCTATCAGTGTCCTCTGGCCTAGACTCCCCAACGATAGGAAACATCCTCTCCACATCCACTCTCTCTGTGTCCTCTAGACCTAGACTCCCCCACTATAGAAACATCCTCTCCACATCCACACTATCTGTGTTCTCGGGTCCCAGACTTCCCCGCTATAGGAAACATTCTCTCCAAATCCACTCTATCTGTGTCCTCTGCTCCTAGACTCCCCCACCATAGGAAACATCCTCTCCACATCCACTCTAACTGTGTCCTCTGGTCCTAGACTCCCGCACTCTTGGAAACATCCTCTCCACATCCACTCTATCTGTGTCCTCTGGTCCTAGACTCCCACACAATAGGAAACATCCTCTCCACATCCACTATATCTGTATCCTCTGGTCCTAGGCTCCCCCACTATAGGAAACATCCTCTCTACATCCACTCTATCGGTGTCCTCTGGTCCTAGACTACCCACTATAGGAAAAATCCTCTCCACATCCACTCTATCTGTGTCCTCTGGTCCTAGACTCCCCCACTATAGGAAACATCCTCTCGACATGCACTCTGTCTGTGTCCTCTGGTCCTAGACTCCCCCACTATAGGAAACATCCTCTCCTCATCCACTCTATCTGTGTCCTCTGGTCTTAGACTCCCCCACTATAGGAAACATCCTCTCCACACTCACTCTATCTGTGTCCTCTGGTCCAAGACTCCCCCACTATAGGAAACATCCTCTCCACACTCACACTATCTGTGTCCTCTGGTCCTAGACTCCCCCACTATAGGAAACATCCTCTCCACACCCACTCTATCTGTGTCCTCTGGTCCTAGACTCCCGCCACTATAGGAAACATCCTCTCCACACCCACTCTATCTGTGTCCTCTGATCCGAGACTCCCCCACTATAGGAAACATCCTCTCCACACCCACTCTATCTGTGTCCTCTGATCCGAGACTCCCCCACTATAGGAAACATCCTCTCCACACCCACTCTATCAGTGTCCTCTGGCCTAGACTCCCCAACGATAGGAAACATCCTCTCCACATCCACTCTCTCTGTGTCCTCTAGTCCTAGACTCCCCCACTATAGAAACATCCTCTCCACATCCACACTATCTGTGTTCTTGGGTCCCAGACTTCCCCGCTATAGGAAACATCCTCTCCACACTCACTCTATCTGTGTCCTCTGGTCCCAGACTCCCTCACTATAAGAAACATCCTCTCCACATCCACTCTATCTGTGTCCTCTGGACGTAGACTCTCCCACCATAGGAAACATCCTCTCCACATCTACTATATCTGTGCCCTCTGTTCCCAGACTCCCCCACTATAGGAAACATCCTCTCCACATCCACTATATCGGTGTCCTTTGGCCCTAGGCTCCCCCACTATAGGAAACATCCTCTCCACATCCACTCTATCAGTGTCCTCTGGTCCTAGACTCCCCCACTATAGGAAACATCCTCTCCACATCTACTCTATCTGTGTCCTCTGGTACTAGACTCCCCCACTACAGGAAACATCCTCTAAACATCCACTCTATCTGTGGCCTCTGGACCTAGACTCTCACACTATAGGAAACATCCTCTCCACATCCACTGTATCTGTGGCCTCTGGACATAGACTCTCACACTATAGGAAACATCCTCTCCACATCCACTATATCTGTGTCCTCTGGACCTAGACTCCCCCACTATAGGAAACATCCTCTCCACATCCACTCTATCAGTGTCCTCTGGCCTAGACTCCCCAACGATAGGAAACATCCTCTCCACATCCACTCGCTCTGTGTCCTCTAGACCTAGACTCCCCCACTATAGAAACATCCTCTCCACATCCACACTATCTGTGTTCTCGGATCCCAGACTTCCCCGCTATAGGAAACATTCTCTCCAAATCCACTCTATCTGTGTCCTCTGGTCCTAGACTCCCCCACTATAGGAAACATCCTCTCCACACCCACTCTATCAGTGTCCTCTGGCCTAGACTCCCCAACGATAGGAAACATCCTCTCCACATCCACTCTCTCTGTGTCCTCTAGTCCCAGACTCCCCCACTATAGAAACATCCTCTCCACATCCACACTATCTGTGTCCTCTGGTCCTAGACTCCCCCACTATGGGAAACATCCTCTCCACACCCACTCTATCTGTGGTCCTAGACTCCCCCACTATAGGAAACATCCTCTGCACTCCCATGCTATCTGTGTCCTCTGGTCCTAGACTCCCCCACGATAGGAAACATCCTCTCCACATCCACTCTATCTGTGTCTTCTGGTACTAGACTCCCCCACTACAGGAAACATCCTCTCCACATCCACTCTATCTGTGTCCTCTGGTCCCAGACTCCCCCACTATAGGAAACATCCTCTCCACATCCTCTCCATCTGTGTCCTCTGGTCCTAGACTCCCCCACTGTAGGAAACATCCTCTTCACATCCACTCTATCTGTGTCCTCTGGTCCCAGACTCCCCTACTATAGGAAACATCCTCTCCACATCCACTCTATCTGTAGCCTCTGGACCTAGACTCCCACACTATAGGAAACATCCTCTCCACATCCAATATATCTGTGCCCTCTGGTCCCAGACTCCCCTACTATAGGAAACATCCTCTCCACATCCACTATATCTGTATCCCCTGGTCCTAGGCTACCCCACTATAGGAAACATCCTCTCTACATCCACTCTATCGGTGTCCTCTGGTCCTAGACGACCCACTATAGGAAAAATCCTCTCCACATCCACTCTATCTGTGTCCTCTGGTCCTAGACTCCCCCACTATAGGAAACATCCTCTCCACACCCACTCTGTCTGTGTCCTCTGGTCCTAGACTGCCCCACTATAGGAAACATCCTCTCCACATCCACTCTATCTGTGTCCTCTGGTCCTAGACTCCCGC
The DNA here is from genome assembly GCF_030144855.1 of Hypanus sabinus. Classification (NCBI taxonomy): domain Eukaryota; kingdom Metazoa; phylum Chordata; class Chondrichthyes; order Myliobatiformes; family Dasyatidae; genus Hypanus; species Hypanus sabinus. The sequence goes on from NW_026781316.1 coordinate 103,617, forward strand.
ACTCTAGGAAACATCCTCTCCACATCCACTCTATCTGTGTCCTCTGGTCCTAGACTCCCCCACTATAGGAAACATCCTCTCCACATCCACTGTATCTGTATCCTCTGGTCCTAGGCTCCCCCACTATAGGAAAAATCCTCTCCACATCCACTCTATCTGTGTCCTCTGGTCCTAGACTCCCCCACTATAGGAAACATCCTCTCCACATCCACTCTGTCTGTGTCCTCTGGTCCTAGACTACTCCACTATAGGAAACATCCTCTCCACACCCACTCTATCTGTGCCCTCTGGTTCTTGACTCCCCCACTATAGGAAACATCCTCTCCACATCCACTCTATCTGTGTCCTCTGGTCCTGGACTCCCCCACTACAGGAACATGCTCTCCACATCCACTCTATCAGTGTCCTCTGGTCCTAGACTCCCCCACTACAGGAAACATCCTCTCCACATCCACTCTATCTGTGTCCTCTGGTCCTAGACTACCCTGCTATAGGAAACATCCTCTCCACATCCACTCTGTCTGTGTCCTCCGGTCCTAGACTTCCCCGCTATAGGAAACATTCTCTCCACACCCACTCTATCTGTGTCCTCTGATCCGAGACTCCCCCACTATAAGAAACATCCTCTCTACATCAACTCTATCTGTGTCCTCTGGACCTAGACTCCCCCATTAAAGGAAACATCCTCTCTACATCCACTCTATCTGTGTCCTCTGGACCTAGACTCCCCCACTACAGGAAACATCCTCTCCACACCCACTCTATCTGTGTCCTCTGATCCGAGACTCCCCCACTATAAGAAACATCCTCTCCACATCCACTCTATCTGTGTCCTCTGGTCCAAGCCTCCTCCACTATAGGAAACATCCTCTCCACATCCACTCTGTCTGTGTCCTCTGGTCCGAGACTCCCCCACTATAGGAAACATCCTCTCCACACCCACTCTATCAGTGTCCTCTGGCCTAGACTCCCCAACGATAGGAAACATCCTCTCCACATCCACTCTCTCTGTGTCCTCTAGTCCTAGACTCCCCCACTATAGAAACATCCTCTCCACATCCACACTATCTGTGTTCTCGGGTCCCAGACTTCCCCGCTATAGGAAACATTCTCTACAAATCCACTCTATCTGTGTCCTCTGGTCCTAGACTCCCCCACTATAGGAAACATCCTCTCCACACCCACTCTATCTGTGTCCTCTGGTCCTAGACTCCCGCCACTATAGGAAACATCCTCTCCACACCCACTCTATCTGTGTCCTCTGATCCGAGACTCCCCCACTATAGGAAACATCCGATCCACACCCACTCTATCTGTGTCATCTGGTCCTAGACTCCCCCACTATAGGAAACATCCTCTCCACATCCACTCTATCTGTGTCCTCTGGTCCTAGACTCCCCCACTAGAGGAAACATCCTCTCCAAATTTACTCTATCTGTGTCCTCCGGTCCTAGACTCCCCCGCTATAGGAAACATCCTCTCCACACCCACTCTATCAGTGTCCTCTGGCCTAGACTCCCCAACGATAGGAAACATCCTCTCCACATCCACTCTCTCTGTGTCCTCTAGTCCTAGACTCCCCCACTATAGAAACATCCTCTCCACATCCACACTATCTGTGTCCTCTGGTCCTAGACTCCCCCACTATGGGAAACATCCTCTCCACACCCACTCTATCTGTGTCCTCTAGTCCTAGACTCCCCCACTATAGGAAACATCCTCTGCACTCCCACGCTATCTGTGTCCTCTGGTCCTAGACTCCCCCACTATAGGAAACATCCTCTCCACATCCACTCTATCTGTGTCTTCTGGTACTAGACTCCCCCAGTACAGGAAACATCCTCTCCACATCCACTCTATCTGTGGCCTCTGGACCTAGACTCTCACACTATAGGAAACATCCTCTCCACATCCAATATATCTGTGCCCTCTGGTCCCAGACTCCCCTACTATAGGAAACATCCTCTCCACATCCACTATATCTGTATCCTCTGGTCCTAGGCTACCCCACTATAGGAAACATCCTCTCTACATCCACTCTATCGGTGTCCTCTGGTCCTAGACGACCCACTATAGGAAAAATCCTCTCCACATCCACTCTATCTGTGTCCTCTGGTCCTAGACTCCCCCACTATAGGAAACATCCTCTCCACACCCACTCTATCTGTGTCCTCTGGTCCTAGACTCCCCCACTATAGGAAACATCCTCTGCACTCCCACGCTATCTGTGTCCTCTGGTCCTAGACTCCCCCACTATAGGAAACATCCTCTCCACATCCACTCTATGTGTGTCTTCTGGTACTAGACTCCCCCACTACAGGAAACATCCTCTCCACATCCACTCTATCTGTGTCCTCTGGTCCTAGACTCCCCCACTATAGGAAACATCCTCTCCACATCCACTCTATCTGTGTCCTCTGGTCCCAGACTCCCCCACTATAGGAAACATCCTCTCCACATCCACTCTATCTGTGTCCTCTGGTCCTAGACTTCCCCACTATAGGAAACATCCTCTCCACACTCACGCTATCTGTGTCCTCTGGTCCAAGACTCCCCCACTATAGGAAACATCCTCTCCACACTCACACTATCTGTGTCCTCTGGTCCTAGACTCCCCCACTATAGGAAACATCCTCTCCACACCCACTCTATCTGTGTCCTCTGGTCCTAGACTCCCGCCACTATAGGAAACATCCTCTCCACACCCACTCTATCTGTGTCCTCTGATCCGAGACTCCCCCACTATAGGAAACATCCGATCCACACCCACTCTATCTGTGTCATCTGGTCCTAGACTCCCCCACTATAGGAAACATCCTCTCCACATCCACTCTATCTGTGTCCTCTGGTCCTAGACTCCCCCACTAGAGGAAACATCCTCTCCAAATTTACTCTATCTGTGTCCTCCGGTCCTAGACTCCCCCGCTATAGGAAACATCCTCTCCACACCCACTCTATCAGTGTCCTCTGGCCTAGACTCCCCAACGATAGGAAACATCCTCTCCACATCCACTCTCTCTGTGTCCTCTAGTCCTAGACTCCCCCACTATAGAAACATCCTCTCCACATCCACACTATCTGTGTCCTCTGGTCCTAGACTCCCCCACTATGGGAAACATCCTCTCCACACCCACTCTATCTGTGTCCTCTAGTCCTAGACTCCCCCACTATAGGAAACATCCTCTGCACTCCCACGCTATCTGTGTCCTCTGGTCCTAGACTCCCCCACTATAGGAAACATCCTCTCCACATCCACTCTATCTGTGTCTTCTGGTACTAGACTCCCCCAGTACAGGAAACATCCTCTCCACATCCACTCTATCTGTGGCCTCTGGACCTAGACTCTCACACTATAGGAAACATCCTCTCCACATCCAATATATCTGTGCCCTCTGGTCCCAGACTCCCCTACTATAGGAAACATCCTCTCCACATCCACTATGTCTGTATCCTCTGGTCCTAGGCTACCCCACTATAGGAAACATCCTCTCTACATCCACTCTATCGGTGTCCTCTGGTCCTAGACGACCCACTATAGGAAAAATCCTCTCCACATCCACTCTATCTGTGTCCTCTGGTCCTAGACGCCCCCACTATAGGAAACATCCTCTCCACATCCACTCTATCTGTATCCTCTGGTCCAAGCCTCCCCCACTATAGGAAACATCCTCTCCACATCCACTCTGTCTGTGTCCTCTGGTCCGAGACTCCCCCACTATAGGAAACATCCTCTCCACACCCACTCTATCAGTGTCCTCTGGCCTAGACTCCCCAACGATAGGAAACATCCTCTCCACATCCACTCTGCCTGTGTCCTCTGGTCCGAGACTCCCCCACTATAGGAAACATCCTCTCCACATCCACTCTAATTGTGTCCTCTGCTCCTAGACTCCCCCACTATAGGAAACATCCTCTCCACATCCACTCTATCTGTGTCCTCTGGTCCTAGACTCCCCCACTATAGGAAACATCCTCTCCACATCCACTCTATCTGTGTTCTCTGGTCCTAGACTTCCCCACTACAGGAAACATCCTCTCCACATCCACTCTATCTGTGTCCTCTGGTCCCAGACTCCCCCACTATAGGAAACATCCGATCCACACCCACTCTATCTGTGTCCTCTGGTCCTAGACTCCCCCACTATAGGAAACATCCTCTCCACATCCACTCTATCTGTGTCCTCTGGTCCTAGACTCCCCCACTAGAGGAAACATCCTCTCCACATCTACTCTATCTGTGTCCTCCGGTCCTAGACTCCTCCGCTATAGGAAACATCCTCTCCACATTCACTCTAATAGTGTCCTCTGGTCCTAGACTCCCCCACTATAGGAAACATCCTCTCCACATCCACTCTATCTGTGTCCTCTGGTCCTAGACTCCCTCACTATAGGAAACATCCTCTCCACATCCACTCTATCTGTGTCCTCTGGTCCTAGACTCCCCCACTACAGGAAACATCCTCTCCACATCCACTCTATCTGTGTCCTCTTGTCCTAGACTCCCCCACTATAGGAAACATCCTCTCCACATCCACTCTAATTGTGTCCTCTGCTCCTAGACTCCCCCACTATAGGAAACATCCTCTCCACATCCACTCTATCTGTGTCCTCTGGTCCTAGACTCCCCCACTATAGGAAACATCCTCTCCACATCCACTCTATCTGTGTTCTCTGGTCCTAGACTTCCCCACTATAGGAAACATCCTCTCCACATCCACTCTATCTGTGTCCTCTGGTCCCAGACTCCCCTACTATAGGAAACATCCTCTCCACATCCACTCTCTCTGTGTCCTCTAGTCCTAGACTCCCCCACTATAGAAACATCCTCTCCACATCCACACTATCTGTGTTCTCGGGTCCCAGACTTCCCCGCTATAGGAAACATCCTCTCCACACTCACTCTATCTGTGTCCTCTGGTCCAAGACTCCCCCACTATAGGAAACATCCTCTCCACACCCACTCTATCAGTGTCCTCTGGCCTAGACTCCCCAACGATAGGAAACATCCTCTCCACATTCACTCTCTCTGTGTCCTCTAGTCCTAGACTCCCCCACTATAGAAACATCCTCTCCACATCCACACTATCTGTGTCCTCTGGTCCTAGACTCCCCCACTATGGGAAACATCCTCTCCACTCCCACTCTATCTGTGTCCTCTGGTCCTAGACTCCCCCACTATAGGAAACATCCTCTGCACTCCCATGCTATCTGTGTCCTCTGGTCCTAGACTCCCCCACGATAGGAAACATCCTCTCCACATCCACTCTATCTGTGTCTTCTGGTACTAGACTCCCCCACTACAGGAAACATCCTCTCCACATCCACTCTATCTGTGTCCTCTGGTCCCAGACTCCCTCTCTATAGGAAACATCCTCTCCACATCCACTCTATCTGTAGCCTCTGGACCTAGACTCTCACACTATAGGAAACATCCTCTCCACATCCAATATATCTGTGCCCTCTGGTCCCAGACTCCCCTACTATAGGAAACATCCTCTCCACATCCACTATATCTGTATCCTCTGGTCCTAGGCTACCCCACTATAGGAAACATCCTCTCTACATCCACTCTATCGGTGTCCTCTGGTCCTAGACGACCCACTATAGGAAAAATCCTCTCCACATCCACTCTATCTGTGTCCTCTGGTCCTAGACTCCCCCACTATAGGAAACATCCTCTCCACACCCACTCTGTCTGTGTCCTCTGGTCCTAGACTGCCCCACTATAGGAAACATCCTCTCCACATCCACTCTATCTGTGTCCTCTGGTCCTAGACTCCCGCACTCTAGGAAACATCCTCTCCACATCCACTCTATCTGTGTCCTCTGGTCCTAGACTCCCCCACTATAGGAAAAATCCTCTCCACATCCACTCTATCTGTGTCCTCTGGTCCTAGTCTCCCCCACTATAGGAAACATCCTCTCCACATCCACTCTGTCTGTGTCCTCTGGTCCTAGACTCCCCCACTATAGGAAACATCCTCTCCACATCCACTCTGTCTGTGTCCTCTGGTCCTAGATTCCCCCACTATAGGAAACATCCTCTCCACACTCACTCTATCTGTGTCCTCTGGTCCAAGACTCCCCCACTATAGGAAACATCCTCTCCACACTCACACTATCTGTGTCCTCTGGTCCTAGACTCCCCCACTATAGGAAACATCCTCTCCACACCCACTCTATCTGTGTCCTCTGGTCCTAGACTCCCGCCACTATAGGAAACATCCTCTCCACACCCACTCTATCTGTGTCCTCTGATCCGAGACTCCCCCACTATAGGAAACATCCGATCCACACCCACTCTATCTGTGTCCTCTGGTCCTAGACTCCCCCACTATAGGAAACATCCTCTCCACATCCACTCTATCTGTGTCCTCTGGTCCTAGACTCCCCCACTAGAGGAAACATCCTCTCCACATTTACTCAATCTGTGTCCTCCGGTCCTAGACTCCCCCGCTATAGGAAACATCCTCTCCACATCCACTCTAATAGTGTCCTCTGGTCCTAGACTCCCCCACTATAGGAAACATCCTCTCCACATCCACTCTATCTGTGTCCTCTGGTCCCAGACTCCCTCTCTATAGGAAACATCCTCTCCACATCCACTCTATCTGTAGCCTCTGGACCTAGACTCTCACACTATAGGAAACATCCTCTCCACATCCAATATATCTGTGCCCTCTGGTCCCAGACTCCCCTACTATAGGAAACATCCTCTCCACATCCACTATATCTGTATCCTCCGGTCCTAGGCTACCCCACTATAGGAAACATCCTCTCTACATCCACTCTATCGGTGTCCTCTGGTCCTAGACGACCCACTATAGGAAAAATCCTCTCCACATCCACTCTATCTGTGTCCTCTGGTCCTAGACTCCCCCACTATAGGAAACATCCTCTCCACACCCACTCTGTCTGTGTCCTCTGGTCCTAGACTGCCCCACTATAGGAAACATCCTCTCCACATCCACTCTATCTGTGTCCTCTGGTCCTAGACTCCCGCACTCTAGGAAACATCCTCTCCACATCCACTCTATCTGTGTCCTCTGGTCCTAGACTCCCCCACTATAGGAAACATCCTCTCCACATCCACTGTATCTGTATCCTCTGGTCCTAGGCTCCCCCACTATAGGAAAAATCCTCTCCACATCCACTCTATCTGTGTCCGCTGGTCCTAGACACCCCCACTATAGGAAACATCCTCTCCACATCCACTCTGTCTGTGTCCTCTGGTCCTAGACTCCCCCACTATAGGAAACATCCTCTCCACATCCACTCTATCTGTGTCCTCTGGTCCTAGACTCCCCCACTATAGGAAACATCCTCTCCACACTCACTCTATCTGTGTCCTCTGGTCCAAGACTCCCCCACTATAGGAAACATCCTCTCCACACTCACACTATCTGTGTCCTCTGGTCCTAGACTCCCCCACTATAGGAAACATCCTCTCTACATCCACTCTATCGGTGTCCTCTGGTCCTAGACGACCCACTATAGGAAAAATCCTCTCCACATCCACTCTATCTGTGTCCTCTGGTCCTAGACTCCCCCACTATAGGAAACATCCTCTCCACACCCACTCTGTCTGTGTCCTCTGGTCCTAGACTGCCCCACTATAGGAAACATCCTCTCCACATCCACTCTATCTGTGTCCTCTGGTCCTAGACTCCCGCACTCTAGGAAACATCCTCTCCACATCCACTCTATCTGTGTCCTCTGGTCCTAGACTCCCCCACTATAGGAAACATCCTCTCCACATCCACTGTATCTGTATCCTCTGGTCCTAGGCTCCCCCACTATAGGAAAAATCCTCTCCACATCCACTCTATCTGTGTCCTCTGGTCCTAGACTCCCCCACTATAGGAAACATCCTCTCCACATCCACTCTGTCTGTGTCCTCTGGTCCTAGACTCCCCCACTATAGGAAACATCCTCTCCACATCCACTCTATCTGTGTCCTCTGGTCCTAGACTCCCCCACTATAGGAAACATCCTCTCCACACTCACTCTATCTGTGTCCTCTGGTCCAAGACTCCCCCACTATAGGAAACATACTCTCCACACTCACACTATCTGTGTCCTCTGGTCCTAGACTCCCCCACTATAGGAAACATCCTCTCCACACCCACTCTATCTGTGTCCTCTGGTCCTAGACTCCCGCCACTATAGGAAACATCCTCTCGACACCCACTCTATCTGTGTCCTCTGATCCGAGACTCCCCCACTATAGGAAACATCCGATCCACACCCACTCTATCTGTGTCCTCTGGTCCCAGACACCCCCACTATAGGAAACATCCGATCCACACCCACTCTATCTGTGTCCTCTGGTCCTAGACTCCCCCACTATAGGAAACATCCTCTCCACATCCACTCTATCTGTGTCCTCTGGTCGTAGACTCCCCCACTAGAGGAAACATCCTCTCCACTTCTACTCTATCTGTGTCCTCCGGTCCTAGACTCCACCGCTATAGGAAACATCCTCTCCACATCCACTCTAATAGTGTCCTCTGGTCCTAGAATCCCCCACTATAGGAAACATCCTCTCCACATCCACTCTATCTGTGTCCTCTGGTCCTAGACTCCCTCACTATAGGAAACATCCTCTCCACATCCACTCTATCTGTGTCCTCTGGTCCTAGACTCCCCCACTACAGGAAACATCCTCTCCACATCCACTCTATCTGTGCCCTCTTGTCCTAGACTCCCCCACTATAGGAAACATCCTCTCCGCATCCACTCTAATTGTGTCCTCTGCTCCTAGACTCCCCCACTATAGGAAACATCCTCTCCACATCCACTCTATCTGTGTCCTCTGGTCCTAGACTCCCCCACTATAGGAAACATCCTCTCCACATCCACTCTATCTGTGTCCTCTGGTCCTAGACTCCCCCATTATAGGAAACATCCTCTCCACATCCACTCTATCTGTGTCCTCCGGTCCTAGACTCCCCCGCTATAGGAAACATCCTCTCCACACCCACTCTATCAGTGTCCTCTGGCCTAGACTCCCCAACGATAGGAAACATCCTCTCCACATCCACTCTCTCTGTGTCCTCTAGTCCTAGACTCCCCCACTATAGAAACATCCTCTCCACATCCACACTATCTGTGTCCTCTGGTCCTAGACTCCCCCACTATGGGAAACATCCTCTCCACACCCACTCTATCTGTGTCCTCTAGTCCTAGACTCCCCCACTATAGGAAACATCCTCTGCACTCCCACGCTATCTGTGTCCTCTGGTCCTAGACTCCCCCACTATAGGAAACATCCTCTCCACATCCACTCTATCTGTGTCTTCTGGTACTAGACTCCCCCAGTACAGGAAACATCCTCTCCACATCCACTCTATCTGTGGCCTCTGGACCTAGACTCTCACACTATAGGAAACATCCTCTCCACATCCAATATATCTGTGCCCTCTGGTCCCAGACTCCCCTACTATAGGAAACATCCTCTCCACATCCACTATATCTGTATCCTCTGGTCCTAGGCTACCCCACTATAGGAAACATCCTCTCTACATCCACTCTATCGGTGTCCTCTGGTCCTAGACGACCCACTATAGGAAAAATCCTCTCCACATCCACTCTATCTGTGTCCTCTGGTCCTAGACTCCCCCACTATAGGAAACATCCTCTCCACATCCACTCTATCTGTATCCTCTGGTCCAAGCCTCCCCCACTATAGGAAACATCCTCTCCACATCCACTCTGTCTGTGTCCTCTGGTCCGAGACTCCCCCACTATAGGAAACATCCTCTCCACACCCACTCTATCAGTGTCCTCTGGCCTAGACTCCCCAACGATAGGAAACATCCTCTCCACATCCACTCTGCCTGTGTCCTCTGGTCCGAGACTCCCCCACTATAGGAAACATCCTCTCCACATCCACTCTAATTGTGTCCTCTGCTCCTAGACTCCCCCACTATAGGAAACATCCTCTCCACATCCACTCTATCTGTGTCCTCTGGTCCTAGACTCCCCCACTATAGGAAACATCCTCTCCACATCCACTCTATCTGTGTTCTCTGGTCCTAGACTTCCCCACTACAGGAAACATCCTCTCCACATCCACTCTATCTGTGTCCTCTGGTCCCAGACTCCCCCACTATAGGAAACATCCGATCCACACCCACTCTATCTGTGTCCTCTGGTCCTAGACTCCCCCACTATAGGAAACATCCTCTCCACATCCACTCTATCTGTGTCCTCTGGTCCTAGACTCCCCCACTAGAGGAAACATCCTCTCCACATCTACTCTATCTGTGTCCTCCGGTCCTAGACTCCTCCGCTATAGGAAACATCCTCTCCACATTCACTCTAATAGTGTCCTCTGGTCCTAGACTCCCCCACTATAGGAAACATCCTCTCCACATCCACTCTATCTGTGTCCTCTGGTCCTAGACTCCCTCACTATAGGAAACATCCTCTCCACATCCACTCTATCTGTGTCCTCTGGTCCTAGACTCCCCCACTACAGGAAACATCCTCTCCACATCCACTCTATCTGTGTCCTCTTGTCCTAGACTCCCCCACTATAGGAAACATCCTCTCCACATCCACTCTAATTGTGTCCTCTGCTCCTAGACTCCCCCACTATAGGAAACATCCTCTCCACATCCACTCTATCTGTGTCCTCTGGTCCTAGACTCCCCCACTATAGGAAACATCCTCTCCACATCCACTCTATCTGTGTTCTCTGGTCCTAGACTTCCCCACTATAGGAAACATCCTCTCCACATCCACTCTATCTGTGTCCTCTGGTCCCAGACTCCCCTACTATAGGAAACATCCTCTCCACATCCACTCTCTCTGTGTCCTCTAGTCCTAGACTCCCCCACTATAGAAACATCCTCTCCACATCCACACTATCTGTGTTCTCGGGTCCCAGACTTCCCCGCTATAGGAAACATCCTCTCCACACTCACTCTATCTGTGTCCTCTGGTCCAAGACTCCCCCACTATAGGAAACATCCTCTCCACACCCACTCTATCAGTGTCCTCTGGCCTAGACTCCCCAACGATAGGAAACATCCTCTCCACATTCACTCTCTCTGTGTCCTCTAGTCCTAGACTCCCCCACTATAGAAACATCCTCTCCACATCCACACTATCTGTGTCCTCTGGTCCTAGACTCCCCCACTATGGGAAACATCCTCTCCACTCCCACTCTATCTGTGTCCTCTGGTCCTAGACTCCCCCACTATAGGAAACATCCTCTGCACTCCCATGCTATCTGTGTCCTCTGGTCCTAGACTCCCCCACGATAGGAAACATCCTCTCCACATCCACTCTATCTGTGTCTTCTGGTACTAGACTCCCCCACTACAGGAAACATCCTCTCCACATCCACTCTATCTGTGTCCTCTGGTCCCAGACTCCCTCTCTATAGGAAACATCCTCTCCACATCCACTCTATCTGTAGCCTCTGGACCTAGACTCTCACACTATAGGAAACATCCTCTCCACATCCAATATATCTGTGCCCTCTGGTCCCAGACTCCCCTACTATAGGAAACATCCTCTCCACATCCACTATATCTGTATCCTCTGGTCCTAGGCTACCCCACTATAGGAAACATCCTCTCTACATCCACTCTATCGGTGTCCTCTGGTCCTAGACGACCCACTATAGGAAAAATCCTCTCCACATCCACTCTATCTGTGTCCTCTGGTCCTAGACTCCCCCACTATAGGAAACATCCTCTCCACACCCACTCTGTCTGTGTCCTCTGGTCCTAGACTGCCCCACTATAGGAAACATCCTCTCCACATCCACTCTATCTGTGTCCTCTGGTCCTAGACTCCCGCACTCTAGGAAACATCCTCTCCACATCCACTCTATCTGTGTCCTCTGGTCCTAGACTCCCCCACTATAGGAAAAATCCTCTCCACATCCACTCTATCTGTGTCCTCTGGTCCTAGTCTCCCCCACTATAGGAAACATCCTCTCCACATCCACTCTGTCTGTGTCCTCTGGTCCTAGACTCCCCCACTATAGGAAACATCCTCTCCACATCCACTCTGTCTGTGTCCTCTGGTCCTAGATTCCCCCACTATAGGAAACATCCTCTCCACACTCACTCTATCTGTGTCCTCTGGTCCAAGACTCCCCCACTATAGGAAACATCCTCTCCACACTCACACTATCTGTGTCCTCTGGTCCTAGACTCCCCCACTATAGGAAACATCCTCTCCACACCCACTCTATCTGTGTCCTCTGGTCCTAGACTCCCGCCACTATAGGAAACATCCTCTCCACACCCACTCTATCTGTGTCCTCTGATCCGAGACTCCCCCACTATAGGAAACATCCGATCCACACCCACTCTATCTGTGTCCTCTGGTCCTAGACTCCCCCACTATAGGAAACATCCTCTCCACATCCACTCTATCTGTGTCCTCTGGTCCTAGACTCCCCCACTAGAGGAAACATCCTCTCCACATTTACTCAATCTGTGTCCTCCGGTCCTAGACTCCCCCGCTATAGGAAACATCCTCTCCACATCCACTCTAATAGTGTCCTCTGGTCCTAGACTCCCCCACTATAGGAAACATCCTCTCCACATCCACTCTATCTGTGTCCTCTGGTCCCAGACTCCCTCTCTATAGGAAACATCCTCTCCACATCCACTCTATCTGTAGCCTCTGGACCTAGACTCTCACACTATAGGAAACATCCTCTCCACATCCAATATATCTGTGCCCTCTGGTCCCAGACTCCCCTACTATAGGAAACATCCTCTCCACATCCACTATATCTGTATCCTCCGGTTCTAGGCTACCCCACTATAGGAAACATCCTCTCTACATCCACTCTATCGGTGTCCTCTGGTCCTAGACGACCCACTATAGGAAAAATCCTCTCCACATCCACTCTATCTGTGTCCTCTGGTCCTAGACTCCCCCACTATAGGAAACATCCTCTCCACACCCACTCTGTCTGTGTCCTCTGGTCCTAGACTGCCCCACTATAGGAAACATCCTCTCCACATCCACTCTATCTGTGTCCTCTGGTCCTAGACTCCCGCACTCTAGGAAACATCCTCTCCACATCCACTCTATCTGTGTCCTCTGGTCCTAGACTCCCCCACTATAGGAAACATCCTCTCCACATCCACTGTATCTGTATCCTCTGGTCCTAGGCTCCCCCACTATAGGAAAAATCCTCTCCACATCCACTCTATCTGTGTCCTCTGGTCCTAGACACCCCCACTATAGGAAACATCCTCTCCACATCCACTCTGTCTGTGTCCTCTGGTCCTAGACTCCCCCACTATAGGAAACATCCTCTCCACATCCACTCTATCTGTGTCCTCTGGTCCTAGACTCCCCCACTATAGGAAACATCCTCTCCACACTCACTCTATCTGTGTCCTCTGGTCCAAGACTCCCCCACTATAGGAAACATCCTCTCCACACTCACACTATCTGTGTCCTCTGGTCCTAGACTCCCCCACTATAGGAAACATCCTCTCTACATCCACTCTATCGGTGTCCTCTGGTCCTAGACGACCCACTATAGGAAAAATCCTCTCCACATCCACTCTATCTGTGTCCTCTGGTCCTAGACTCCCCCACTATAGGAAACATCCTCTCCACACCCACTCTGTCTGTGTCCTCTGGTCCTAGACTGCCCCACTATAGGAAACATCCTCTCCACATCCACTCTATCTGTGTCCTCTGGTCCTAGACTCCCGCACTCTAGGAAACATCCTCTCCACATCCACTCTATCTGTGTCCTCTGGTCCTAGACTCCCCCACTATAGGAAACATCCTCTCCACATCCACTGTATCTGTATCCTCTGGTCCTAGGCTCCCCCACTATAGGAAAAATCCTCTCCACATCCACTCTATCTGTGTCCTCTGGTCCTAGACTCCCCCACTATAGGAAACATCCTCTCCACATCCACTCTGTCTGTGTCCTCTGGTCCTAGACTCCCCCACTATAGGAAACATCCTCTCCACATCCACTCTATCTGTGTCCTCTGGTCCTAGACTCCCCCACTATAGGAAACATCCTCTCCACACTCACTCTATCTGTGTCCTCTGGTCCAAGACTCCCCCACTATAGGAAACATACTCTCCACACTCACACTATCTGTGTCCTCTGGTCCTAGACTCCCCCACTATAGGAAACATCCTCTCCACACCCACTCTATCTGTGTCCTCTGGTCCTAGACTCCCGCCACTATAGGAAACATCCTCTCGACACCCACTCTATCTGTGTCCTCTGATCCGAGACTCCCCCACTATAGGAAACATCCGATCCACACCCACTCTATCTGTGTCCTCTGGTCCCAGACACCCCCACTATAGGAAACATCCGATCCACACCCACTCTATCTGTGTCCTCTGGTCCTAGACTCCCCCACTATAGGAAACATCCTCTCCACATCCACTCTATCTGTGTCCTCTGGTCGTAGACTCCCCCACTAGAGGAAACATCCTCTCCACTTCTACTCTATCTGTGTCCTCCGGTCCTAGACTCCACCGCTATAGGAAACATCCTCTCCACATCCACTCTAATAGTGTCCTCTGGTCCTAGAATCCCCCACTATAGGAAACATCCTCTCCACATCCACTCTATCTGTGTCCTCTGGTCCTAGACTCCCTCACTATAGGAAACATCCTCTCCACATCCACTCTATCTGTGTCCTCTGGTCCTAGACTCCCCCACTACAGGAAACATCCTCTCCACATCCACTCTATCTGTGCCCTCTTGTCCTAGACTCCCCCACTATAGGAAACATCCTCTCCGCATCCACTCTAATTGTGTCCTCTGCTCCTAGACTCCCCCACTATAGGAAACATCCTCTCCACATCCACTCTATCTGTGTCCTCTGGTCCTAGACTCCCCCACTATAGGAAACATCCTCTCCACATCCACTCTATCTGTGTCCTCTGGTCCTAGACTCCCCCATTATAGGAAACATCCTCTCCACATCCACTCTATCTGTGTCCTCTGGTCCGAGACTCCCCCACTATAGGAAACATCCTCTCCACACCCACTCTATCTGTGTCCTCTGGTCCTAGACTCCCCCACTATAGGAAACATCCTCTCCACACCCACTCTATCTGTGTCCTCTGGTCCTAGACTCCCGGCTATAGGAAACATCCTCTCCACATCCACTCTATCTGTGTCCTCTGGTCCTAGACTACTCCACTATAGGAAACATCCTCTCCACACCCACTCTATCTGTGCCCTCTGGTTCTTGACTCCCCCACTATAGGAAACATCCTCTCCACATCCACTCTATCTGTGTCCTCTGGTCCTGGAATCCCCCACTATAGGAACATGCTCTCCACATCCACTCTAATAGTGTCCTCTGGTCCTAGACTCCCCCACTATAGGAAACATCTTCTCCACATCCACTCTATCTGTGTCCTCTGGTCCTAGACTCCCTCACTATAGGAAACATCCTCTCCACATCCACTCTATCTGTGTCCTCTGGTCCTAGACTCCCCCACTACAGGAAACATCCTCTCCACATCCACTCTATCTGTGTCCTCTTGTCCTAGACTCCCCCACTATAGGAAACATCCTCTCCACATCCACTCTAATTGTGTCCTCTGCTCCTAGACTCCCCCACTATAGGAAACATCCTCTCCACATCCACTCTATCTGTGTCCTCCGGTCCTAGACTCCCCCACTATAGGAAACATCCTCTCCACATCCACTCTATCTGTGTTCTCTGGTCCTAGACTTCCCCACTACAGGAAACATCCTCTCCACATCCACTCTATCTGTGTCCTCTGGTCCCAGACTCCCCCACTATAGGAAACATCCGATCCACACCCACTCTATCTGTGTCCTCTGGTCCTAGACTCCCCCACTATAGGAAACATCCTCTCCACATCCACTCTATCTGTGTCCTCTGGTCCTAGACTCCCCCACTAGAGGAAACATCCTCTCCACATCTACTCTATCTGTGTCCTCCGGTCCTAGACTCCTCCGCTATAGGAAACATCCTCTCCACATCCACTCTAATAGTGTCCTCTGGTCCTAGACTCCCCCACTATAGGAAACATCCTCTCCACATCCACTCTATCTGTGTACTCTGGTCCTAGACTCCCTCACTATAGGAAACATCCTCTCCACATCCACTCTATCTGTGTCCTCTGGTCCTAGACTCCCCCACTACAGGAAACATCCTCTCCACATCCACTCTATCTGTGTCCTCTTGTCCTAGACTCCCCCACTATAGGAAACATCCTCTCCACATCCACTCTAATTGTGTCCTCTGCTCCTAGACTCCCCCACTATAGGAAACATCCTCTCCACATCCACTCTATCTGTGCCCTCTGGTCCTAGACTCCCACACTATAGGAAACATCCTCTCCACATCCACTCTATCTGTGTTCTCTGGTCCTAGACTTCCCCACTATAGGAAACATCCTCTCCACATCCACTCTATCTGTGTCCTCTGGTCCCAGACTCCCCCACTATAGGAAACATCCTCTCCACATCCACTCTCTCTGTGTCCTCTAGTCCTAGACTCCCCCACTATAGAAACATCCTCTCCACATCCACACTATCTGTGTTCTCGGGTCCCAGACTTCCCCGCTATAGGAAACATCCTCTCCACACTCACTATCTGTGTCCTCTGGTCCTAGACTCCCCCACTATAGGAAACATCCTCTCCACACCCACTCTATCAGTGTCCTCTGGCCTAGACTCCCCAACGATAGGAAACATCCTCTCCACATCCACTCTCTCTGTGTCCTCTAGTCCTAGACTCCCCCACTATAGAAACATCCTCTCCACATCCACACTATCTGTGTCCTCTGGTCCTAGACTCCCCCACTATGGGAAACATCCTCTCCACTCCCACTCTATCTGTGTCCTCTGGTCCTAGACTCCCCCACTATAGGAAACATCCTCTGCACTCCCATGCTATCTGTGTCCTCTGGTCCTAGACTCCCCCACGATAGGAAACATCCTCTCCACATCCACTCTATCTGTGTCTTCTGGAACTAGACTCCCCCACTACAGGAAACATCCTCTCCACATCCACTCTATCTGTGTCCTCTGGTCCCAGACTGCCTCTCTATAGGAAACATCCTCTCCACATCCACTCTATCTGTAGCCTCTGGACCTAGACTCTCACACTATAGGAAACATCCTCTCCACATCCAATATATCTGTGCCCTCTGGTCCCAGACTCCCCTACTATAGGAAACATCCTCTCCACATCCACTATATCTGTATCCTCTGGTCCTAGGCTACCCCACTATAGGAAACATCCTCTCTACATCCACTCTATCGGTGTCCTCTGGTCCTAGACGACCCACTATAGGAAACATCCTCTCCACACCCACTCTATCTGTGTCCTCTGGTCCTAGACTCGCCCACTACAGGAAAAATCCTCTCCACATCCACTCTATCTGTCCTCTGGTCCTAGACTCCCCCACTATAGGAAACATCCTCTCCACACCCACTCTGTCTGTGTCCTCTGGTCCTAGACTGCCCCACTATAGGAAACATCCTCTCCACATCCACTCTATCTGTGTCCTCTGGTCCTAGACTCCCGCACTCTAGGAAACATCCTCTCCACATCCACTCTATCTGTGTCCTCTGGTCCTAGACTCCCCCACTATAGGAAACATCCTCTCCACATCCACTGTATCTGTATCCTCTGGTCCTAGGCTCCCCCACTATAGGAAAAATCCTCTCCACATCCACTCTATCTGTGTCCTCTGGTCCTAGACTCCCCCACTACAGGAAACATCCTCTCCACATCCACTCTGTCTGTGTCCTCTGGTCCTAGACTCCCCCACTATAGGAAACATCCTCTCCACATCCACTCTATCTGTGTCCTCTGGTCCTAGACTCCCCCACTATAGGAAACATCCTCTCCACACTCACTCTATCTGTGTCCTCTGGTCCAAGACTCCCCCCACTATAGGAAACATCCTCTCCACACTCACACTATCTGTGTCCTCTGTTCCTAGACTCCCCCACTATAGGAAACATCCTCTCCACACCCACTCTATCTGTGTCCTCTGGTCCTAGACTCCCACCACTATAGGAAACATCCGATCCACACCCACTCTATCTGTGTCCTCTGGTCCTAGACTCCCCCACTATAGGAAACATCCTCTCCACATCCACTCTATCTGTGTCCTCTGGTCCTAGACTCCCCCACTAGAGGAAACATCCTCTCCACATTTACTCTATCTGTGTCCTCCGGTCCTAGACTCCCCCGCTATAGGAAACATCCTCTCCACATCCACTCTAATAGTGTCCTCTGGTCCTAGACTCCCCCACTACAGGAAACATCCTCTCCACATCCACTCTATCTGTGTCCTCTGGTCCTAGACTCCCTCACTATAGGAAACATCCTACCCACATCCACTCTATCAGTGTCCTCTGGTCCTAGACTCCCCCACTACAGGAAGCATCCTCTCCACATCCACTCTATCAGTGTCCTCTTGTCCTAGACTCCCCCACTATAGGAAACATCCTCTCCACATCCACTCTAATTGTGTCCTCTGCTCCTAGACTCCCCCACTATAGGAAACATCCTCTCCACATCCACTCTATCTGTGTCCTCTGGTCCTAGACTCCCCCACTATAGGAAACATCCTCTCCACATCCACTCTATCTGTGTTCTCTGGTCCTAGACTTCCCCACTACAGGAAACATCCTCTCCACATCCACTCTATCTGTGTCCTCTGGTCCCAGACACCCCCACTATAGGAAACATCCGATCCACACCCACTCTATCTGTGTCCTCTGGTCCTAGACTCCCCCACTAAAGGAAACATCGTCTCCACATCCACTCTATCTGTGTCCTCTGGTCCTAGACTCCCCCACTAGAGGAAACATCCTCTCCACATCTACTCTATCTGTGTCCTCCGGTCCTAGACTCCACCGCTATAGGAAACATCCTCTCCACATCCACTCTAATAGTGTCCTCTGGTCCTAGAATCCCCCACTATAGGAAACATCCTCTCCACATCCACTCTATCTGTGTCCTCTGGTCCTAGACTCCCTCACTATAGGAAACATCCTCTCCACATCCACTCTATCTGTGTCCTCTGGTCCTACACTCCCCCACTACAGGAAACATCCTCTCCACATCCACTCTATCTGTGTCCTCTGGTCCTAGACTCCCTCACTATAGGAAACATCCTCTCCACATCCACTCTATCTGTGTCCTCTGGTCCTAGACTCCCCCACTACAGGAAACATCCTCTCCACATCCACTCTATCTGTGCCCTCTTGTCCTAGACTCCCCCACTATAGGAAACATCCTCTCCGCATCCACTCTAATTGTGTCCTCTGCTCCTAGACTCCCCCACTATAGGAAACATCCTCTCCACATCCACTCTATCTGTGTCCTCTGGTCCTAGACTCCCCCACTATAGGAAACATCCTCTCCACATCCACTCTATCTGTGTTCTCTGGTCCTAGACTTCCCCACTATAGGAAACATCCTCTCCACATCCACTCTATCTGTGTCCTCTGGTCGCAGACTCCCGCACTATAGGAAACATCCTCTCCACATCCACTCTATCTGTGTCCTCTGGTCCTAGACTCCCCCATTATAGGAAACATCCTCTCCACATCCACTCTATCTGTGTCCTCTGGTCCGAGACTCCCCCACTATAGGAAACATCCTCTCCACACCCACTCTATCTGTGTCCTCTGGTCCTAGACTCCCCCACTATAGGAAACATCCTCTCCACACCCACTCTATCTGTGTCCTCTGGTCCTAGACTCCCCGGCTATAGGAAACATCCTCTCCACATCCACTCTATCTGTGTCCTCTGGTCCTAGACTACTCCACTATAGGAAACATCCTCTCCACACCCACTCTATCTGTGCCCTCTGGTTCTTGACTCCCCCACTATAGGAAACATCCTCTCCACATCCACTCTATCTGTGTCCTCTGGTCCTGGAATCCCCCACTATAGGAACATGCTCTCCACATCCACTCTAATAGTGTCCTCTGGTCCTAGACTCCCCCACTATAGGAAACATCTTCTCCACATCCACTCTATCTGTGTCCTCTGGTCCTAGACTCCCTCACTATAGGAAACATCCTCTCCACATCCACTCTATCTGTGTCCTCTGGTCCTAGACTCCCCCACTACAGGAAACATCCTCTCCACATCCACTCTATCTGTGTCCTCTTGTCCTAGACTCCCCCACTATAGGAAACATCCTCTCCACATCCACTCTAATTGTGTCCTCTGCTCCTAGACTCCCCCACTATAGGAAACATCCTCTCCACATCCACTCTATCTGTGTCCTCCGGTCCTAGACTCCCCCACTATAGGAAACATCCTCTCCACATCCACTCTATCTGTGTTCTCTGGTCCTAGACTTCCCCACTACAGGAAACATCCTCTCCACATCCACTCTATCTGTGTCCTCTGGTCCCAGACTCCCCCACTATAGGAAACATCCGATCCACACCCACTCTATCTGTGTCCTCTGGTCCTAGACTCCCCCACTATAGGAAACATCCTCTCCACATCCACTCTATCTGTGTCCTCTGGTCCTAGACTCCCCCACTAGAGGAAACATCCTCTCCACATCTACTCTATCTGTGTCCTCCGGTCCTAGACTCATCCGCTATAGGAAACATCCTCTCCACATCCACTCTAATAGTGTCCTCTGGTCCTAGACTCCCCCACTATAGGAAACATCCTCTCCACATCCACTCTATCTGTGTACTCTGGTCCTAGACTCCCTCACTATAGGAAACATCCTCTCCACATCCACTCTATCTGTGTCCTCTGGTCCTAGACTCCCCCACTACAGGAAACATCCTCTCCACATCCACTCTATCTGTGTCCTCTTGTCCTAGACTCCCCCACTATAGGAAACATCCTCTCCACATCCACTCTAATTGTGTCCTCTGCTCCTAGACTCCCCCACTATAGGAAACATCCTCTCCACATCCACTCTATCTGTGCCCTCTGGTCCTAGACTCCCACACTATAGGAAACATCCTCTCCACATCCACTCTATCTGTGTTCTCTGGTCCTAGACTTCCCCACTATAGGAAACATCCTCTCCACATCCACTCTATCTGTATCCTCTGGTCCCAGACTCCCCCACTATAGGAAACATCCTCTCCACATCCACTCTCTCTGTGTCCTCTAGTCCTAGACTCCCCCACTATAGAAACATCCTCTCCACATCCACACTATCTGTGTTCTCGGGTCCCAGACTTCCCCGCTATAGGAAACATCCTCTCCACACTCACTCTATCTGTGTCCTCTGGTCCAAGACTCCCCCACTATAGGAAACATCCTCTCCACACCCACTCTATCAGTGTCCTCTGGCCTAGACTCCCCAACGATAGGAAACATCCTCTCCACATCCACTCTCTCTGTGTCCTCTAGTCCTAGACTCCCCCACTATAGAAACATCCTCTCCACATCCACACTATCTGTGTCCTCTGGTCCTAGACTCCCCCACTATGGGAAACATCCTCTCCACTCCCACTCTATCTGTGTCCTCTGGTCCTAGACTCCCCCACTATAGGAAACATCCTCTGCACTCCCATGCTATCTGTGTCCTCTGGTCCTAGACTCCCCCACGATAGGAAACATCCTCTCCACATCCACTCTATCTGTGTCCTCTGGTCCCAGACTGCCTCTCTATAGGAAACATCCTCTCCACATCCACTCTATCTGTAGCCTCTGGACCTAGACTCTCACACTATAGGAAACATCCTCTCCACATCCAATATATCTGTGCCCTCTGGTCCCAGACTCCCCTACTATAGGAAACATCCTCTCCACATCCACTATATCTGTATCCTCTGGTCCTAGGCTACCCCACTATAGGAAACATCCTCTCTACATCCACTCTATCGGTGTCCTCTGGTCCTAGACGACCCACTATAGGAAACATCCTCTCCACACCCACTCTATCTGTGTCCTCTGGTCCTAGACTCGCCCACTACAGGAAAAATCCTCTCCACATCCACTCTATCTGTGTCCTCTGGTCCTAGACTCCCCCACTATAGGAAACATCCTCTCCACACCCACTCTGTCTGTGTCCTCTGGTCCTAGACTGCCCCACTATAGGAAACATCCTCTCCACATCCACTCTATCTGTGTCCTCTGGTCCTAGACTCCCGCACTCTAGGAAACATCCTCTCCACATCCACTCTATCTGTGTCCTCTGGTCCTAGACTCCCCCACTATAGGAAACATCCTCTCCACATCCACTGTATCTGTATCCTCTGGTCCTAGGCTCCCCCACTATAGGAAAAATCCTCTCCACATCCACTCTATCTGTGTCCTCTGGTCCTAGACTCCCCCACTACAGGAAACATCCTCTCCACATCCACTCTGTCTGTGTCCTCTGGTCCTAGACTCCCCCACTATAGGAAACATCCTCTCCACATCCACTCTATCTGTGTCCTCTGGTCCTAGACTCCCCCACTATAGGAAACATCCTCTCCACACTCACTCTATCTGTGTCCTCTGGTCCAAGACTCCCCCACTATAGGAAACATCCTCTCCACACTCACACTATCTGTGTCCTCTGTTCCTAGACTCCCCCACTATAGGAAACATCCTCTCCACACCCACTCTATCTGTGTCCTCTGGTCCTAGACTCCCACCACTATAGGAAACATCCTCTCCACACCCACTCTATCTGTGTCCTCTGATCCGAGACTCCCCCACTATAGGAAACATCCGATCCACACCCACTCTATCTGTGTCCTCTGGTCCTAGACTCCCCCACTATAGGAAACATCCTCTCCACATCCACTCTATCTGTGTCCTCTGGTCCTAGACTCCCCCACTAGAGGAAACATCCTCTCCACATTTACTCTATCTGTGTCCTCCGGTCCTAGACTCCCCCGCTATAGGAAACATCCTCTCCACATCCACTCTAATAGTGACCTCTGGTCCTAGACTCCCCCACTACAGGAAACATCCTCTCCACATCCACTCTATCTGTGTCCTCTGGTCCTAGACTCCCTCACTATAGGAAACATCCTACCCACATCCACTCTATCAGTGTCCTCTGGTCCTAGACTCCCCCACTACAGGAAGCATCCTCTCCACATCCACTCTATCAGTGTCCTCTTGTCCTAGACTCCCCCACTATAGGAAACATCCTCTCCACATCCACTCTATCTGTGTCCTCTGGTCCTAGACTCCCCCACTATAGGAAACATCCTCTCCACATCCACTCTATCTGTGTTCTCTGGTCCTAGACTTCCCCACTACAGGAAACATCCTCTCCACATCCACTCTATCTGTGTCCTCTGGTCCCAGACACCCCCACTATAGGAAACATCCGATCCACACCCACTCTATCTGTGTCCTCTGGTCCTAGACTCCCCCACTAAAGGAAACATCCTCTCCACATCCACTCTATCTGTGTCCTCTGGTCCTAGACTCCCCCACTAGAGGAAACATCCTCTCCACATCTACTCTATCTGTGTCCTCCGGTCCTAGACTCCACCGCTATAGGAAACATCCTCTCCACATCCACTCTAATAGTGTCCTCTGGTCCTAGAATCCCCCACTATAGGAAACATCCTCTCCACATCCACTCTATCTGTGTCCTCTGGTCCTAGACTCCCTCACTATAGGAAACATCCTCTCCACATCCACTCTATCTGTGTCCTCTGGTCCTACACTCCCCCACTACAGGAAACATCCTCTCCACATCCACTCTATCTGTGTCCCCTTGTCCTTTACTCCCCCACTATAGGAAACATCCTCTCCACATCCACTCTAATTGTGTCCTCTGCTCCTAGACTCCCCCACTATAGGAAACATCCTCTCCACATCCACTCTATCTGTGTCCTCTGGTCCTAGACTCCCCCACTATAGGAAACATCCTCTCCACATCCACTCTATCTGTGTTCTCTGGTCCTAGACTTCCCCACTATAGGAAACATCCTCTCCACATCCGCTCTATCTGTGTCCTCTGGTCGCAGACTCCCGCACTATAGGAAACATCCTCTCCACATCCACTCTATCTGTGTCCTCTGGTCCTAGACTCCCCCATTATAGGAAACATCCTCTCCACATCCACTCTATCTGTGTCCTCTGGTCCGAGACTCACGCACTATAGGAAACATCCTCTCCACACCCACTCTATCTGTGTCCTCTGGTCCTAGACTCCCCCACTATAGGAAACATCCTCTCCACACCCACTCTATCTGTGTCCTCTGGTCCTAGACTCCCCGGCTATAGGAAACATCCTCTCCACATCCACTCTATCTGTGTCCTCTGGTCCTAGACTACTCCACTATAGGAAACATCCTCTCCACACCCACTCTATCTGTGCCCTCTGGTTCTTGACTCCCCCACTATAGGAAACATCCTCTCCACATCCACTCTATCTGTGTCCTCTGGTCCTGGAATCCCCCACTATAGGAACATGCTCTCCACATCCACTCTATCAGTGTCCTCTGGTCCTAGACTCCCGCACTACAGGAAACATCCTCTCCACATCCACTCTATCTGTGTCCTCTGGTCCTAGACTACCCTGCTATAGGAAACATCCTCTCCACATCAACTCTGTCTGTGTCCTCTGGTCCTAGACTTCCCCGCTATAGGAAACATTCTCTCCACACCCACTCTATCTGTGTCCTCTGATCCGAGACTCCCCCAGTATAAGAAACATCCTCTCTACATCCACTCTATCTGTGTCCTCTGGACCTAGACTCCCCCATTATAGGAAACATCCTCTCTACATCCACTCTATCTGTGTCCTCTGGACCTAGACTCCCCCACTACAGGAAACATCCTCTCCACACCCACTCTATCTGTGCCTCTGATCCGAGACTCCCCCACTATAAGAAACATCCTCTCCACATCCACTCTATCTGTGTCCTCTGGTCCAAGCCTCCCCCACTATAGGAAACATCCTCTCCACATCCACTCTGTCTGTGTCCTCTGGTCCGAGACTCCCCCACTATAGGAAACATCCTCTCCACACCCACTCTATCAGTGTCCTCTGGCCTAGACTCCCCAACGATAGGAAACATCCTCTCCACATCCACTCTCTCTGTGTCCTCTAGTCCTAGACTCCCCCACTATAGAAACATCCTCTCCACATCCACACTATCTGTGTTCTCGGGTCCCAGACTTCCCCGCTATAGGAAACATTCTCTCCAAATCCACTCTATCTGTGTCCTCTGGTCCTAGACTCCCCCACTATAGGAAACATCCTCTGCACTCCCACGCTATCTGTGTCCTCTGGTCCTAGACTCCCCCACTATAGGAAACATCCTCTCCACATCCACTCTATCTGTGTCTTCTGGTACTAGACTCCCCCACTACAGGAAACATCCTCTCCACATCCACTCTATCTGTGTCCTCTGGTCCCAGACTCCCTCTCTATAGGAAACATCCTCTCCACATCCACTCTATCTGTGTCCTCTGGTCCTAGACTCCCCCACTATAGGAAACATCCTCTCCACATCCACTCTATCTGTGGCCTCTGGACCTAGACTCTCACACTATAGGAAACATCCTCTCCACATCCAATATATCTGTGCCCTCTGGTCCCAGACTGCCCTACTATAGGAAACATCCTCTCCACATCCACTATATCTGTATCCTCTGGTCCTAGGCTACCCCACTATAGGAAACATCCTCTCTACATCCACTCTATCGGTGTCCTCTGGTCCTAGACGACCGACTATAGGAAAAATCCACTCCACATCCACTCTATCTGTGTCCTCTGGTCCTAGACTCCCCCACTATAGGAAACATCCTCTCCACACCCACTCTATCTGTGTCCTCTGGTCCTAGACTCCCCCACTATAGGAAACATCCTCTGCACTCCCACGCTATCTGTGTCCTCTGGTCCTAGACTCCCCCACTATAGGAAACATCCTCTCCACATCCACTCTATCTGTGTCTTCTGGTACTAGACTCCCCCACTACAGGAAACATCCTCTCCACATCCACTCTATCTGTGTCCTCTGGTCCCAGACTCCCTCTCTATAGGAAACATCCTCTCCACATCCACTCTATCTGTGTCCTCTGGTCCTAGACTCCCCCACTATAGGAAACATCCTCTCCACATCCACTCTATCTGTGGCCTCTGGACCTAGACTCTCACACTATAGGAAACATCCTCTCCACATCCACTATATCTGTATCCTCTGGTCCTAGGCTACCCCACTATAGGAAACATCCTCTCTACATCCGCTCTATCGGTGTCCTCTGGTCCTAGACGACCCACTATAGGAAAAATCCTCTCCACATCCACTCTATCTGTGTCCTCTGGTCCTAGACTCCCCCACTATAGGAAACATCCTCTCCACACCCACTCTGTCTGTGTCCTCTGGTCCTAGACTCCCCCACTATAGGAAACATCCTCTCCACATCCACTCTATCTGTGTCCTCTGGTCCTAGACTCCCGCACTCTAGGAAACATCCTCTCCACATCCACGCTATCTGTGTCCTCTGGTCCTAGACTCCCCCACTATAGGAAACATCCTCTCCACATCCACTATATCTGTATCCTCTGGTCCAAGACTCCCCCACTATAGGAAAAATCCTCTCCACATCCACTCTATCTGTGTCCTCTGGTCCAAGACTCCCCCACTATAGGAAACATCCTCTCCACATCCACTCTGTCTGTGTCTTCTGGTCCTAGACTCCCCCACTATAGGAAACATCCTCTCCCCATCCACTCCATTTGTGTCCTCTGGTCTTAGACTCCCCCACTATAGGAAACATCCTCTCCACACTCACTCTATCTGTGTCCTCTGGTCCAAGACTCCCCCACTATAGGAAACATCCTCTCCACACTCACACTATCTGTGTCCTCTGGTCCTAGACTCCCCCAGTATAGGAAACATCCTCTCCACACCCACTCTATCTGTGTCCTCTGGTCCTAGACTCCCGCCACTATAGGAAACATCCTCTCCACACTCACACTATCTGTGTCCTCTGTTCCTAGACTCCCCCACTATAGGAAACATCCTCTCCACACCCACTCTATCTGTGTCCTCTGGTCCTAGACTCCCACCACTATAGGAAACATCCTCTCCACACCCACTCTATCTGTGTCCTCTGATCCGAGACTCCCCCACTATAGGAAACATCCGATCCACACCCACTCTATCTGTGTCCTCTGGTCCTAGACTCCCCCACTATAGGAAACATCCTCTCCACATCCACTCTATCTGTGTCCTCTGGTCCTAGACTCCCCCACTAGAGGAAACATCCTCTCCACATTTACTCTATCAGTGTCCTCCGGTCCTAGACTCCCCCGCTATAGGAAACATCCTCTCCACATCCACTCTAATAGTGTCCTCTGGTCCTAGACTCCCCCACTACAGGAAACATCCTCTCCACATCCACTCTATCTGTGTCCTCTGGTCCTAGACTCCCTCACTATAGGAAACATCCTACCCACATCCACTCTATCAGTGTCCTCTGGTCCTAGACTCCCCCACTACAGGAAGCATCCTCTCCACATCCACTCTATCAGTGTCCTCTTGTCCTAGACTCCCCCACTATAGGAAACATCCTCTCCACATCCACTCTAATTGTGTCCTCTGCTCCTAGACTCCCCCACTATAGGAAACATCCTCTCCACATCCACTCTATCTGTGTCCTCTGGTCCTAGACTCCCCCACTATAGGAAACATCCTCTCCACATCCACTCTATCTGTGTTCTCTGGTCCTAGACTTCCCCACTACAGGAAACATCCTCTCCACATCCACTCTATCTGTGTCCTCTGGTCCCAGACACCCCCACTATAGGAAACATCCGATCCACACCCACTCTATCTGTGTCCTCTGGTCCTAGACTCCCCCACTAAAGGAAACATCCTCTCCACATCCACTCTATCTGTGTCCTCTGGTCCTAGACTCCCCCACTAGAGGAAACATCCTCTCCACATCTACTCTATCTGTGTCCTCCGGTCCTAGACTCCACCGCTATAGGAAACATCCTCTCCACATCCACTCTAATAGTGTCCTCTGGTCCTAGAATCCCCCACTATAGGAAACATCCTCTCCACATCCACTCTATCTGTGTCCTCTGGTCCTAGACTCCCTCACTATAGGAAACATCCTCTCCACATCCACTCTATCTGTGTCCACTGGTCCTACACTCCCCCACTACAGGAAACATCCTCTCCACATCCACTCTATCTGTGTCCCCTTGTCCTTTACTCCCCCACTATAGGAAACATCCTCTCCACATCCACTCTAATTGTGTCCTCTGCTCCTAGACTCCCCCACTATAGGAAACATCCTCTCCACATCCACTCTATCTGTGTCCTCTGGTCCTAGACTCCCCCACTATAGGAAACATCCTCTCCACATCCACTCTATCTGTGTTCTCTGGTCCTAGACTTCCCCACTATAGGAAACATCCTCTCCACATCCGCTCTATCTGTGTCCTCTGGTCGCAGACTCCCGCACTATAGGAAACATCCTCTCCACATCCACTCTATCTGTGTCCTCTGGTCCTAGACTCCCCCATTATAGGAAACATCCTCTCCACATCCACTCTATCTGTGTCCTCTGGTCCGAGACTCCCGCACTATAGGAAACATCCTCTCCACACCCACTCTATCTGTGTCCTCTGGTCCTAGACTCCCCCACTATAGGAAACATCCTCTCCACACCCACTCTATCTGTGTCCTCTGGTCCTAGACTCCCCGGCTATAGGAAACATCCTCTCCACATCCACTCTATCTGTGTCCTCTGGTCCTAGACTACTCCACTATAGGAAACATCCTCTCCACACCCACTCTATCTGTGCCCTCTGGTTCTTGACTCCCCCACTATAGGAAACATCCTCTCCACATCCACTCTATCTGTGTCCTCTGGTCCTGGAATCCCCCACTATAGGAACATGCTCTCCACATCCACTCTATCAGTGTCCTCTGGTCCTAGACTCCCCCACTACAGGAAACATCCTCTCCACATCCACTCTATCTGTGTCCTCTGGTCCTAGACTACCCTGCTATTGGAAACATCCTCTCCACATCCACTCTGTCTGTGTCCTCTGGTCCTAGACTTCCCCGCTATAGGAAACATTCTCTCCACACCCACTGTATCTGTGTCCTCTGATCCGAGACTCCCCCAGTATAAGAAACATCCTCTCTACATCCACTCTGTCTGTGTCCTCTGGACCTAGACTCCCCCATTATAGGAAACATCCTCTCTACATCCACTCTATCTGTGTCCTCTGGACCTAGACTCCCCCACTACAGGAAACATCCTCTCCACACCCACTCTATCTGTGCCTCTGATCCGAGACTCCCCCACTATAAGAAACATCCTCTCCACATCCACTCTATCTGTGTCCTCTGGTCCAAGCCTCCCCCACTATAGGAAACATCCTCTCCACATCCACTCTATCGGTGTCCTCTGGCCCTAGACTACCCACTATAGGAAAAATCCTCTCCACATCCACTCTATCTGTGTCCTCTGGTCCTAGACTCCCCCACTATAGGAAACATCCTCTCCACATCCACTCTGTCTGTGTCCTCTGGTCCTAGACTCCCCCACTATAGGAAACATCCTCTCCTCATCCACTCTATCTGTGTCCTCTGGTCTTAGACTCCCCCACTATAGGAAACATCCTCTCCACACTCACTCTATCTGTGTCCTCTGGTCCAAGACTCCCCCACTATAGGAAACATCCTCTCCACACTCACACTATCTGTATCCTCTGGTCCTAGACTCCCCCACTATAGGAAACATCCTCTCCACACCCACTCTATCTGTGTCCTCTGGTCCTAGACTCCCGCCACTATAGGAAACATCCTCTCCACACCCACTCTATCTGTGTCCTCTGATCCGAGACTCCCCCACTATAGGAAACATCCTCTCCACACCCACTCTATCTGTGTCCTCTGATCCGAGACTCCCCCACTATAGGAAACATCCTCTCCACACCCACTCTATCAGTGTCCTCTGGCCTAGACTCCCCAACGATAGGAAACATCCTCTCCACATCCACTCTCTCTGTGTCCTCTAGTCCTAGACTCCCCCACTATAGAAACATCCTCTCCACATCCACACTATCTGTGTTCTCGGGTCCCAGACCTCCCCGCTATAGGAAACATTCTCTCCACACACACTCTATCTGTGTCCTCTGGTCCAAGCCTCCCCCACTATAGGAAACATCCTCTCCACACCCACTCTATCAGTGTCCTCTGGCCTAGACTCCCCAACGATAGGAAACATCCTCTCCACATCCACTCTCTCTGTGTCCTCTAGTCCTAGACTCCCCCACTATAGAAACATCCTCTCCACATCCACACTATCTGTGTTCTCGGGTCCAAGCCTCCCCCACTATAGGAAACATCCTCTCCACATCCACTCTGTCTGTGTCCTCTGGTCCGAGACTCCCCCACTATAGGAAACATCCTCTCCACACCCACTCTATCAGTGTCCTCTGGCCTAGACTCCCCAAAGATAGGAAACATCCTCTCCACATCCACTCTCTCTGTGTCCTCTAGTCCTAGACTCCCCCACTATAGAAACATCCTCTCCACCTCCACACTATCTGTGTTCTCGGGTCCCAGACTTCCCCGCTATAGGAAACATTCTCTCCACATCCACTCTATCTGTGTCCTCTGGTCCTAGACTCCCCCACTATAGGAAACATCCTCTCCACACCCACTCTATCTGTGTCCTCTGGTCCTAGACTCCCCCACTATAGGAAACATCCTCTGCACTCCCACGCTATCTGTGTCCTCTGGTCCTAGACTCCCCCACTATAGGAAACATCCTCTCCACATCCACTCTATCTGTGTCTTCTGGTACTAGACTCCCCCACTACAGGAAACATCCTCTCCACATCCACTCTATCTGTGTCCTCTGGTCCCAGACTCCCTCTCTATAGGAAACATCCTCTCCACATCCACTATATCGGTGTCCTCTGGTCCTAGACTCCCCCACTATAGGAAACATCCTCTCCACATCCACTCTATCTGTGTCCTCTGGTCTTAGACTCCCCCACTATAGGAAACATCCTCTCCACACTCACTCTATCTGTGTCCTCTGGTCCAAGACTCCCCTACTATAGGAAACATCCTCTCCACATCCACAATATCTGTATCCTCTGGTCCTAGGCTACAACACTATAGGAAACATCCTCTCTACATCCACTCTATCGGTGTCCTCTGGTCCTAGACGACCCACTATAGGAAAAATCCTCTCCACATCCACTCTATCTGTGTCCTCTGGTCCTAGACTCCCCCACTATAGGAAACATCCTCTCCACACCCACTCTGTCTGTGTCCTCTGGTCCTAGACTCCCCCACTGTAGGAAACATCCTCTCCACATCCACTCTATCTGTGTCCTCTGGTCCTAGACTCCCGCACTCTAGGAAACATCCTCTCCACATCCACTCTATCTGTGTCCTCTGGTCCTAGACTCCCCCACTATAGTAAACATCCTCTCCACATCCACTATATCTGTATCCTCTGGTCCTAGGCTCCCCCACTATAGGAAACATCCTCTCTACATCCACTCTATCGGTGTCCTCTGGTCCTAGACTACCCACTATAGGAAAAATCCTCTCCACATCCACTCTATCTGTGTCCTCTGGTCCTAGACTCCCCCACTATAGGAAACATCCTCTCCACATCCACTCTGTCTGTGTCCTCTGGTCCTAGACTCCCCCACTATAGGAAACATCCTCTCCTCATCCACTCTATCTGTGTCCTCTGGTCTTAGACTCCCCCACTATAGGAAACATCCTCTCCACACTCACTCTATCTGTGTCCTCTGGTCCAAGACTCCCCCACTATAGGAAACATCCTCTCCACACTCACACTATCTGTATCCTCTGGTCCTAGACTCCCCCACTATAGGAAACATCCTCTCCACACCCACTCTATCTGTGTCCTCTGGTCCGAGACTCCCCCACTATAGGAAACATCCTCTCCACACCCACTCTATCTGTGTCCTCTGATCCGAGACTCCCCCACTATAGGAAACATCCTCTCCACACCCACTCTATCAGTGTCCTGTGGCCTAGACTCCCCAACGATAGGAAACATCCTCTCCACATCCACTCTCTCTGTGTCCTCTAGTCCTAGACTCCCCCACTATAGAAACAACCTCTCCACATCCACACTATCTGTGTTCTCGGGTCCCAGACTTCCCCGCTATAGGAAACATTCTCTCCACACACACTCTATCTGTGTCCTCTGGTCCGAGTCTCCCCCACTATAAGAAACATCCTCTCCACATCCACTCTATCTGTGTCCTCTGGTCCAAGCCTCCCCCACTATAGGAAACATCCTCTCCACATCCACTCTGTCTGTGTCCTCTGGTCCCAGACTCCCCCACTATAGGAAACATCCTCTCCACACCCACTCTATCAGTGTCCTCTGGCCTAGACTCCCCAACGATAGGAAACATCCTCTCCACATCCACTCTCTCTGTGTCCTCTAGTCCTAGACTCCCCCACTATAGAATCATCCTCTCCACATCCACACTATCTGTGTTCTCGGGTCCCAGACTTCCCCGCTATAGGAAACATCCTCTCCACACTCACTCAATCTGTGTCCTCTGGTCCAAGACTCCCCCACTATAGGAAACATCCTCTCCACACCCACTCTATCAATATCCTCTGGCCTAGACTCCCCAACGATAGGAAACATCCTCTCCACATCCACTCTCTCTGTGTCCTCTAGTCCTAGACTCCCCCACTATAGGAAACATCCTCTCCACATCCACTATATCGGTGTCCTCTGGTCCTAGACTCCCGCACTATAGGAAACATCCTCTCCACACCCACTCTGTCTGTGTCCTCTGGTCCTAGACTCCCCCACTGTAGGAAACATCCTCTCCACATCCACTCTATCTGTGTCCTCTGGTCCTAGACTCCCGCACTCTAGGAAACATCCTCTCCACATCCACTCTATCTGTGTCCTCTGGTCCTAGACTCCCCCACTATAGGAAACATCCTCTCCACATCCACTATATCTGTATCCTCTGGTCCTAGGCTCCCCCACTATAGGAAACATCCTCTCTACATCCACTCTATCGGTGTCCTCTGGTCCTAGACTACCCACTATAGGAAAAATCCTCTCCACATCCACTCTATCTGTGTCCTCTGGTCCTAGACTCCCCCACTATAGGAAACATCCTCTCCACATCCACTCTGTCTGTGTCCTCTGGTCCTAGACTCCCCCACTATAGGAAACATCCTCTCCTCATCCACTCTATCTGTGTCCTCTGGCCTTAGACTCCCCCACTATAGGAAACATCCTCTCCACACTCACTCTATCTGTGTCCTCTGGTCCAAGACTCCCCCACTATAGGAAACATCCTCTCCACACTCACACTATCTGTATCCTCTGGTCCTAGACTCCCCCACTATAGGAAACATCCTCTCCACACCCACTCTATCTGTGTCCTCTGGTCCTAGACTCCCGCCACTATAGGAAACATCCTCTCCACACCCACTCTATCTGTGTCCTCTGATCCGAGACTCCCCCACTATAGGAAACATCCTCTCCACACCCACTCTATCTGTGTCCTCTGATCCGAGACTCCCCCACTATAGGAAACATCCTCTCCACACCCACTCTATCAGTGTCCTCTGGCCTAGACTCCCCAACGATAGGAAACATCCTCTCCACATCCACTCTCTCTGTGTCCTCTAGTCCTAGACTCCCCCACTATAGAAACAACCTCTCCACATCCACACTATCTGTGTTCTCGGGTCCCAGACTTCCCCGCTATAGGAAACATTCTCTCCACACACACTCTATCTGTGTCCTCTGGTCCGAGTCTCCCCCACTATAAGAAACATCCTCTCCACATCCACTCTATCTGTGTCCTCTGGTCCAAGCCTCCCCCACTATAGGAAACATCCTCTCCACATCCACTCTGTCTGTGTCCTCTGGTCCCAGACTCCCCCACTATAGGAAACATCCTCTCCACACCCACTCTATCAGTGTCCTCTGGCCTAGACTCCCCAACGATAGGAAACATCCTCTCCACATCCACTCTCTCTGTGTCCTCTAGTCCTAGACTCCCCCACTATAGAATCATCCTCTCCACATCCACACTATCTGTGTTCTCGGGTCCCAGACTTCCCCGCTATAGGAAACATCCTCTCCACACTCACTCAATCTGTGTCCTCTGGTCCAAGACTCCCCCACTATAGGAAACATCCTCTCCACACCCACTCTATCAATATCCTCTGGCCTAGACTCCCCAACGATAGGAAACATCCTCTCCACATCCACTCTCTCTGTGTCCTCTAGTCCTAGACTCCCCCACTATAGGAAACATCCTCTCCACATCCACTATATCGGTGTCCTCTGGTCCTAGACTCCCCCACTATAGGAAACATCCTCTCCACATCCACTCTATCTGTGTCCTCTGGTCTTAGTCTCCCCCACTATAGGAAACATCCTCTCCACACTCACTCTATCTGTGTCCTCTGGTCCAAGACTCCCCTACTATAGGAAACATCCTCTCCACATCCACTATATCTGTATCCTCTGGTCCTAGGCTACAACACTATAGGAAACATCATCTCTACATCCACTCTATCGGTGTCCTCTGGTCCTAGACGACCCACTATAGGAAAAATCCTCTCCACATCCACTCTATCTGTGTCCTCTGGTCCTAGACTCCCCCACTATAGGAAACATCCTCTCCACATCCACTCTATCGGTGTCCTTTGGTCCTAGACTCCAGCACTCTAGGAAACATCCTCTCTACATCCACTCTATCGGTGTCCTCTGGTCCTAGACTACCCACTATAGGAAAAACCCTCTCCACATCCACTCTATCTGTGTCCCCTGGACTTAGACTCCCCCACTATAGGAAACATCCTCTCCACACTCACTCTATCTGTGTCCTCTGGTCCAAGACTCCCCCACTATAGGAAACATCCTCTCCACACTCACACTACCTGTATCCTCTGGTCCTAGACTCCCCCACTATAGGAAACAACCTCTCCACACCCACTCTATCTGTGTCCTCTGGCCTAGACTCCCCAACGATAGGAAACATCCTCTCCACATCCACTCTCTCTGTGTCCTCTAGTCCTAGACTCCACCACTATAGAAACATCCTCTCCACATCCACACTATCTGTGTTCTCGGGTCCCAGACTTCCCCGCTATAGGAAACATTCTCTCCAAATCCACTCTATCTGTGTCCTCTGGTCCTAGACTCCCCCACTATAGGAAACATCCTCTGCACTCCCACGCTATCTGTGTCCTCTGGTCCTAGACTCCCCCACTATAGGAAACATCCTCTCCACATCCACTCTATCTGTGTCTTCTGGTACTAGACTCCCCCACTACAGGAAACATCCTCTCCACATCCACTCTATCTGTGTCCTCTGGTCCCAGACTCCCTCTCTATAGGAAACATCCTCTCCACATCCACTCTATCTGTGTCCTCTGGTCCTAGACTCCCCCACTATAGGAAACATCCTCTCCACATCCACTCTATCTGTGGCCTCTGGACCTAGACTCTCACACTATAGGAAACATCCTCTCCACATCCAATATATCTGTGCCCTCTGGTCCCAGACTCCCCTACTATAGGAAACATCCTCTCCACATCCACTATATCTGTATCCTCTGGTCCTAGGCTACCCCACTATAGGAAACATCCTCTCTACATCCACTCTATCGGTGTCCTCTGGTCCTAGACGACCCACTATAGGAAAAATCCACTCCACATCCACTCTATCTGTGTCCTCTGGTCCTAGACTCCCCCACTATAGGAAACATCCTCTCCACACCCACTCTATCTGTGTCCTCTGGTCCTAGACTCCCCCACTATAGGAAACATCCTCTGCACTCCCACGCTATCTGTGTCCTCTGGTCCTAGACTCCCCCACTATAGGAAACATCCTCTCCACATCCACTCTATCTGTGTCCTCTGGTACTAGACTCCCCCACTACAGGAAACATCCTCTCCACATCCACTCTATCTGTGTCCTCTGGTCCCAGACTCCCTCTCTATAGGAAACATCCTCTCCACATCCACTCTATCTGTGTCCTCTGGTCCTAGACTCCCCCACTATAGGAAACATCCTCTCCACATCCACTCTATCTGTGGCCTCTGGACCTAGACTCTCACACTATAGGAAACATCCTCTCCACATCCAATATATCTGTGCCCTCTGGTCCCAGACTCCCCTACTATAGGAAACATCCTCTCCACATCCACTATATCTGTATCCTCTGGTCCTAGGCTACCCCACTATAGGAAACATCCTCTCTACATCCGCTCTATCGGTGTCCTCTGGTCCTAGACGACCCACTATAGGAAAAATCTTCTCCACATCCACTCTATCTGTTTCCTCTGGTCCTAGACTCCCCCACTATAGGAAACATCCTCTCCACACCCACTCTGTCTGTGTCCTCTGGTCCTAGACTCCCCCACTATAGGAAACATCCTCTCCACATCCACTCTATCTGTGTCCTCTGGTGCTAGACTCCCGCACTCTAGGAAACATCCTCTCCACATCCACGCTATCTGTGTCCTCTGGTCCTAGACTCCCCCACTATAGGAAACATCCTCTCCACATCCACTATATCTGTATCCTCTGGTCCTAGGCTCCCCCACTATAGGAAACATCCTCTCTACATCCACTCTATCGGTGTCCTCTGGTCCTAGACTACCCACTATAGGAAAAATCCTCTCCACATCCACTCTATCTGTGTCCTCTGGTCCAAGACTCCCCCACTATAGGAAACATCCTCTCCACATCCACTCTGTCTGTGTCTTCTGGTCCTAGACTCCCCCGCTATAGGAAACATCCTCTCCACATCCACTCTATCTGTGGCCTCTGGACCTAGACTCTCACACTATAGGAAACATCCTCTCCACATCCAATATATCTGTGCCCTCTGGTCCCAGACTCCCCTACTATAGGAAACATCCTCTCCACATCCACTATATCTGTATCCTCTGGTCCTAGGCTACCCCACTATAGGAAACATCCTCTCTACATCCACTCTATCGGTGTCCTCTGGTCCTAGACGACCCACTATAGGAAAAATCCACTCCACATCCACTCTATCTGTGTCCTCTGGTCCTAGACTCCCCCACTATAGGAAACATCCTCTCCACACCCACTCTATCTGTGTCCTCTGGTCCTAGACTCCCCCACTATAGGAAACATCCTCTGCACTCCCACGCTATCTGTGTCCTCTGGTCCTAGACTCCCCCACTATAGGAAACATCCTCTCCACATCCACTCTATCTGTGTCCTCTGGTACTAGACTCCCCCACTACAGGAAACATCCTCTCCACATCCACTCTATCTGTGTCCTCTGGTCCCAGACTCCCTCTCTATAGGAAACATCCTCTCCACATCCACTCTATCTGTGTCCTCTGGTCCTAGACTCCCCCACTATAGGAAACATCCTCTCCACATCCACTCTATCTGTGGCCTCTGGACCTAGACTCTCACACTATAGGAAACATCCTCTCCACATCCAATATATCTGTGCCCTCTGGTCCCAGACTCCCCTACTATAGGAAACATCCTCTCCACATCCACTATATCTGTATCCTCTGG
This sequence comes from Hypanus sabinus, assembly GCF_030144855.1. NCBI lineage: Eukaryota > Metazoa > Chordata > Chondrichthyes > Myliobatiformes > Dasyatidae > Hypanus > Hypanus sabinus. The sequence continues at coordinate 141,115 of NW_026781316.1, forward strand.
TCCTAGGCTACCCCACTATAGGAAACATCCTCTCTACATCCGCTCTATCGGTGTCCTCTGGTCCTAGACGACCCACTATAGGAAAAATCTTCTCCACATCCACTCTATCTGTTTCCTCTGGTCCTAGACTCCCCCACTATAGGAAACATCCTCTCCACACCCACTCTGTCTGTGTCCTCTGGTCCTAGACTCCCCCACTATAGGAAACATCCTCTCCACATCCACTCTATCTGTGTCCTCTGGTGCTAGACTCCCGCACTCTAGGAAACATCCTCTCCACATCCACGCTATCTGTGTCCTCTGGTCCTAGACTCCCCCACTATAGGAAACATCCTCTCCACATCCACTATATCTGTATCCTCTGGTCCTAGGCTCCCCCACTATAGGAAACATCCTCTCTACATCCACTCTATCGGTGTCCTCTGGTCCTAGACTACCCACTATAGGAAAAATCCTCTCCACATCCACTCTATCTGTGTCCTCTGGTCCAAGACTCCCCCACTATAGGAAACATCCTCTCCACATCCACTCTGTCTGTGTCTTCTGGTCCTAGACTCCCCCGCTATAGGAAACATCCTCTCCCCATCCACTCCGTCTGTGTCCTCTGGTCTTAGACTCCCCCACTATAGGAAACATCCTCTCCACACTCACTCTATCTGTGTCCTCTGGTCCAAGACTCCCCCACTATAGGAAACATCCTCTCCACACTCACACTATCTGTGTCCTCTGGTCCTAGACTCCCCCACTATAGGAAACATCCTCTACACACCCACTCTATCTGTGTCCTCTGGTCCTAGACACCCGCCACTATAGGAAACATCCTCTCCACACCCACTCTATCTGTGTCCTCTGATCCGAGACTCCCCCACTATAGGGAACTTCCTCTCCACACCCACTCTATCTGTGTCCTCTGATCCGAGACTCCCCCAGTATAGGAAACATCCTCTCCACACCCACTCTATCAGTGTCCTCTGGCCTAGACTCCCCAACGATAGGAAACATCCTCTCCACATCCACTCTCTCTGTGTCCTCTAGTCCTAGACTCCCCCACTATAGAAACATCCTCTCCACATCCACACTATATTTGTTCTCGGGTCCCAGACTTCCCCGCTATAGGAAACATTCTCTCCACACACACTCTATCTGTGTCCTCTGGTCCGAGACACCCCCACTATAAGAAACATCCTCTCCATATCCACTCTATCTGTGTCCTCTGGTCCAAGCCTCCCCCACTATAGGAAACATCCTCTCCACATCCACACTATCTGTGTTCTCGGGTCCCAGACTTCCCCGCTATAGGAAACATCCTCTCCACACTCACTCTATCTGTGTCCTCTGGTCCAAGACTCCCCCACTATAGGAAACATCCTCTCCACACCTACTCTATCAGTGTCCTCTGGCCTAGACTCCCCAACGATAGGAAACATCCTCTCCACATCCACTCTCTCTGTGTCCTCTAGTCCTAGACTCCCCCACTATAGAAACATCCTCTCCACATCCACACTATCTGTGTTCTCGGGTCTCAGACTTCCCCGCTATAGGAAACATTCTCTCCACATCCACTCTATCTGTGTCCTCTGGTCCTAGACTCCCCCACTATAGGAAACATTCTCTCCACACCCACTCTATCTGTGTCCTCTGGTCCTAGACTCCCCCACTATAGGAAACATCCTCTGCACTCCCACGCTATCTGTGTCCTCTGGTCCTAGACTCCTCCACTATAGGAAACATCCTCTCCACATCCACTCTATCTGTGTCTTCTGGTACTAGACTCCCCCACTACAGGAAACATCCTCTCCACATCCACTCTATGTGTGGCCTCTGGACCTAGACTCTCACACTATAGGAAACATCCTCTCCACATCCAATATATCTGTGCCCTCTGGTCCCAGACTCCCCTACTATAGGAAACATCCTCTCCACATCCACTATATCTGTATCCTCTGGTCCTAGGCTACCCCACTATAGGAAACATCCTCTCTACATCCACTCTATCGGTGTCCTCTGGTACTAGACGACCCACTATAGGAAAAATCCTCTCCACATCCACTCTATCTGTGTCCTCTGGTCCTAGACTCCCCCACTATAGGAAACATCCTCTCCACACCCACTCTGTCTGTGTCCTCTGGTCCTAGACTCCCCCACTATAGGAAACATCCTCTCCACATCCACTCTATCTGTGTCCTCTGGTCCTAGACTCCCGCACTCTAGGAAACATCCTCTCCACATCCACTCTATCTGTGTCCTCTGGTCCTAGACTCCCCCACTATAGGAAACATCCTCTCCACATCCACTATATCTGTATCCTCTGGTCCTAGGCTCCCCCACTATAGGAAAAATCCTCTCCACATCCACTCTATCTGTGTCCTCTGGTCCTAGACTCCCCCACTATAGGAAACATCCTCTCCACATCCACTCTGTCTGTGTCCTCTGGTCCTAGACTCCCCCACTATAGGAAACATCCTTTCCACACTCACTCTATCTGTGTCCTCTGGTCCAAGACTCCCCCACTAAAGGAAACATCCTCTCCACACTCACACTATCTGTGTCCTCTGGTCCTAGACACCCCCACTATAGGATACATCCTCTCCACACCCACTCTATCTGTGTCCTCTGGTCCTAGACTCCCGCCACTATAGGAAACATCCTCTCCACATCCACTCTATCTGTGTTCTCTGGTCCTAGACTTCCCCACTATAGGAAACATCCTCTCCACATCCACTCTATCTGTGTCCTCTGGTCGCAGACTCCCGCACTATAGGAAACATCCTCTCCACACCCACTCTATCTGTGTCCTCTGGTCCTAGACTCCCCCACTATAGGAAACATCCTCTCCACATCCACTCTATCTGTGTTCTCTGGTCCTAGACTTCCCCACTATAGGAAACATCCTCTCCACATCCACTCTATCTGTGTCCTCCGGTCGCAGACTCCCGCACTATAGGAAACATCCTCTCCACATCCACTCTATCTGTGTCCTCTGGTCCTAGACTCCCTCATTATAGGAAACATCCTCTCCACACCCACTCTATCTGTGTCCTCTGGTCCTAGACTCCCCGGCTATAGGAAACATCCTCTCCACATCCACACTATCTGTGTTCTCGGGTCCCAGACTTCCCCGCTATAGGAAACATCCTCTCCACACTCACTCTATCTGTGTCCTCTGGTCCAAGACTCCCCCACTATAGGAAACATCCTCTCCACACCTACTCTATCAGTGTCCTCTGGCCTAGACTCCCCAACGATAGGAAACATCCTCTCCACATCCACTCTCTCTGTGTCCTCTAGTCCTAGACTCCCCCACTATAGAAACATCCTCTCCACATCCACACTATCTGTGTTCTCGGGTCCCAGACTTCCCCGCTATAGGAAACATTCTCTCCACATCCACTCTATCTGTGTCCTCTGGTCCTAGACTCCCCCACTATAGGAAACATCCTCTCCACACCCACTCTATCTGTGTCCTCTGGTCCTAGACTCCCCCACTATAGGAAACATCCTCTGCACTCCCACGCTATCTGTGTCCTCTGGTCCTAGACTCCTCCACTATAGGAAACATCCTCTCCACATCCACTCTATCTGTGTCTTCTGGTACTAGACTCCCCCACTACAGGAAACATCCTCTCCACATCCACTCTATGTGTGGCCTCTGGACCTAGACTCTCACACTATAGGAAACATCCTCTCCACATCCAATATATCTGTGCCCTCTGGTCCCAGACTCCCCTACTATAGGAAACATCCTCTCCACATCCACTATATCTGTATCCTCTGGTCCTAGGCTACCCCACTAAAGGAAACATCCTCTCTACATCCACTCTATCGGTGTCCTCTGGTCCTAGACGACCCACTATAGGAAAAATCCTCTCCACATCCACTCTATCTGTGTCCTCTGGTCCTAGACTCGCCCACTATAGGAAACATCCTCTCCACACCCACTCTGTCTGTGTCCTCTGGTCCTAGACTCCCCCACTATAGGAAACATCCTCTCCACATCCACTCTATCTGTGTCCTCTGGTCCTAGACTCCCGCACTCTAGGAAACATCCTCTCCACATCCACTCTATCTGTGTCCTCTGGTCCTAGACTCCCCCACTATAGGAAACATCCTCTCCACATCCACTATATCTGTATCCTCTGGTCCTAGGCTCCCCCACTATAGGAAAAATCCTCTCCACATCCACTCTATCTGTGTCCTCTGGTCCTAGACTCCCCCACTATAGGAAACATCCTCTCCACATCCACTCTGTCTGTGTCCTCTGGTCCTAGACTCCCCCACTATAGGAAACATCCTCTCCACACTCACTCTATCTGTGTCCTCTGGTCCAAGACTCCCCCACTATAGGAAATATCCTCTCCACACTCACACTATCTGTGTCCTCTGGTCCTAGACACCCCCACTATAGGATACATCCTCTCCACACCCACTCTATCTGTGTCCTCTGGTCCTAGACTCCCGCCACTATAGGAAACATCCTCTCCACATCCACTCTATCTGTGTTCTCTGGTCCTAGACTTCCCCACTATAGGAAACATCCTCTCCACATCCACTCTATCTGTGTCCTCTGGTCGCAGACTCCCGCACTATAGGAAACATCCTCTCCACACACACTCTATCTGTGTCCTCTGGTCCTAGACTCCCCCACTATAGGAAACATCCTCTCCACATCCACTCTATCTGTGTTCTCTGGTCCTAGACTTCCCCACTATAGGAAACATCCTCTCCACATCCACTCTATCTGTGTCCTCTGGTCGCAGACTCCCGCACTATAGGAAACATCCTCTCCACATCCACTCTATCTGTGTCCTCTGGTCCTAGACTCCCCCATTATAGGAAACATCCTCTCCACATCCACTCTATCTGTGTCCTCTGGTCCGAGACTCCCCCACTATAGGAAACATCCTCTCCACACCCACTCTATCTGTGTCCTCTGGTCCTGGAATCCCCCACTATAGGAACATGCTCTCCACATCCACTCTATCAGTGTCCTCTGGTCCTAGACTCCCCCACTACAGGAAACATCCTCTCCACATCCACTCTATCTGTGTCCTCTGGTCCTAGACTACCCTGCTATAGGAAACATCCTCTCCACATCCACTCTGTCTGTGTCCTCTGGTCCTAGACTTCCCCGCTATAGGAAACATTCTCTCCACACCCACTCTATCTGTGTCCTCTGATCCGAGACTCCCCCAGTATAAGAAACATCCTCTGTACATCCACTCTATCTGTGTCCTCTGGACCTAGACTCCCCCATTATAGGAAACATCCTCTCTACATCCACTCTATCTGTGTCCTCTGGACCTAGACTCCCCCACTACAGGAAACATCCTCTCCACACCCACTCTATCTGTGCCTCTGATCCGAGACTCCCCCACTATAAGAAACATCCTCTCCACATCCACTCTATCTGTGTCCTCTGGTCCAAGCCTCCCCCACTATAGGAAACATCCTCTCCACATCCACTCTGTCTGTGTCCTCTGGTCCGAGACTCCCCCACTATAGGAAACATCCTCTCCACACCCACTCTATCAGTGTCCTCTGGCCTAGACTCCCCAACGATAGGAAACATCCTCTCCACATCCACTCTCTCTGTATCCTCTGGTCCTAGGCTACCCCACTATAGGAAACATCCTCTCTACATCCACTCTATCGGTGTCCTCTGGTCCTAGACGACCCACTATAGGAAAAATCCTCTCCACATCCACTCTATCTGTGTCCTCTGGTCCTAGACTCCCCCACTATAGGAAACATCCTCTCCACACCCACTCTGTCTGTGTCCTCTGGTCCTAGACTCCCCCACTATAGGAAACATCCTCTCCACATCCACTCTATCTGTGTCCTCTGGTCCTAGACTCCCGCACTCTAGGAAACATCCTCTCCACATCCACTCTGTCTGTGTCCTCTGGTCCTAGACTCCCCCACTATAGGAAACATCCTCTCCACACTCACTCTATCTGTGTCCTCTGGTCCAAGACTCCCCCACTATAGGAAATATCCTCTCCACACTCACACTATCTGTGTCCTCTGGTCCTAGACACCCCCACTATAGGATACATCCTCTCCACACCCACTCTATCTGTGTCCTCTGGTCCTAGACTCCCGCCACTATAGGAAACATCCTCTCCACATCCACTCTATCTGTGTTCTCTGGTCCTAGACTTCCCCACTATAGGAAACATCCTCTCCACATCCACTCTATCTGTGTCCTCTGGTCGCAGACTCCCGCACTATAGGAAACATCCTCTCCACACCCACTCTATCTGTGTCCTCTGGTCCTAGACTCCCCCACTATAGGAAACATCCTCTCCACATCCACTCTATCTGTGTTCTCTGGTCCTAGACTTCCCCACTATAGGAAACATCCTCTCCACATCCACTCTATCTGTGTCCTCTGGTCGCAGACTCCCGCACTATAGGAAACATCCTCTCCACATCCACTCTATCTGTGTCCTCTGGTCCTAGACTCCCCCATTATAGGAAACATCCTCTCCACATCCACTCTATCTGTGTCCTCTGGTCCGAGACTCCCCCACTATAGGAAACATCCTCTCCACACCCACTCTATCTGTGTCCTCTGGTCCTGGAATCCCCCACTATAGGAACATGCTCTCCACATCCACTCTATCAGTGTCCTCTGGTCCTAGACTCCCCCACTACAGGAAACATCCTCTCCACATCCACTCTATCTGTGTCCTCTGGTCCTAGACTACCCTGCTATAGGAAACATCCTCTCCACATCCACTCTGTCTGTGTCCTCTGGTCCTAGACTTCCCCGCTATAGGAAACATTCTCTCCACACCCACTCTATCTGTGTCCTCTGATCCGAGACTCCCCCAGTATAAGAAACATCCTCTGTACATCCACTCTATCTGTGTCCTCTGGACCTAGACTCCCCCATTATAGGAAACATCCTCTCTACATCCACTCTATCTGTGTCCTCTGGACCTAGACTCCCCCACTACAGGAAACATCCTCTCCACACCCACTCTATCTGTGCCTCTGATCCGAGACTCCCCCACTATAAGAAACATCCTCTCCACATCCACTCTATCTGTGTCCTCTGGTCCAAGCCTCCCCCACTATAGGAAACATCCTCTCCACATCCACTCTGTCTGTGTCCTCTGGTCCGAGACTCCCCCACTATAGGAAACATCCTCTCCACACCCACTCTATCAGTGTCCTCTGGCCTAGACTCCCCAACGATAGGAAACATCCTCTCCACATCCACTCTCTCTGTATCCTCTGGTCCTAGGCTACCCCACTATAGGAAACATCCTCTCTACATCCACTCTATCGGTGTCCTCTGGTCCTAGACGACCCACTATAGGAAAAATCCTCTCCACATCCACTCTATCTGTGTCCTCTGGTCCTAGACTCCCCCACTATAGGAAACATCCTCTCCACACCCACTCTGTCTGTGTCCTCTGGTCCTAGACTCCCCCACTATAGGAAACATCCTCTCCACATCCACTCTATCTGTGTCCTCTGGTCCTAGACTCCCGCACTCTAGGAAACATCCTCTCCACATCCACTCTGTCTGTGTCCTCTGGTCCTAGACTCCCCCACTATAGGAAACATCCTCTCCACACTCACTCTATCTGTGTCCTCTGGTCCAAGACTCCCCCACTATAGGAAATATCCTCTCCACACTCACACTATCTGTGTCCTCTGGTCCTAGACACCCCCACTATAGGATACATCCTCTCCACACCCACTCTATCTGTGTCCTCTGGTCCTAGACTCCCGCCACTATAGGAAACATCCTCTCCACATCCACTCTATCTGTGTTCTCTGGTCCTAGACTTCCCCACTATAGGAAACATCCTCTCCACATCCACTCTATCTGTGTCCTCTGGTCGCAGACTCCCGCACTATAGGAAACATCCTCTCCACACCCACTCTATCTGTGTCCTCTGGTCCTAGACTCCCCCACTATAGGAAACATCCTCTCCACATCCACTCTATCTGTGTTCTCTGGTCCTAGACTTCCCCACTATAGGAAACATCCTCTCCACATCCACTCTATCTGTGTCCTCTGGTCGCAGACTCCCGCACTATAGGAAACATCCTCTCCACATCCACTCTATCTGTGTCCTCTGGTCCTAGACTCCCCCATTATAGGAAACACCCTCTCCACATCCACTCTATCTGTGTCCTCTGGTCCGAGACTCCCCCACTATAGGAAACATCCTCTCCACACCCACTCTATCTGTGTCCTCTGGTCCTGGAATCCCCCACTATAGGAACATGCTCTCCACATCCACTCTATCAGTGTCCTCTGGTCCTAGACTCCCCCACTACAGGAAACATCCTCTCCACATCCACTCTATCTGTGTCCTCTGGTCCTAGACTACCCTGCTATAGGAAACATCCTCTCCACATCCACTCTGTCTGTGTCCTCTGGTCCTAGACTTCCCCGCTATAGGAAACATTCTCTCCACACCCACTCTATCTGTGTCCTCTGATCCGAGACTCCCCCAGTATAAGAAACATCCTCTGTACATCCACTCTATCTGTGTCCTCTGGACCTAGACTCCCCCATTATAGGAAACATCCTCTCTACATCCACTCTATCTGTGTCCTCTGGACCTAGACTCCCCCACTACAGGAAACATCCTCTCCACACCCACTCTATCTGTGCCTCTGATCCGAGACTCCCCCACTATAAGAAACATCCTCTCCACATCCACTCTATCTGTGTCCTCTGGTCCAAGCCTCCCCCACTATAGGAAACATCCTCTCCACATCCACTCTGTCTGTGTCCTCTGGTCCGAGACTCCCCCACTATAGGAAACATCCTCTCCACACCCACTCTATCAGTGTCCTCTGGCCTAGACTCCCCAACGATAGGAAACATCCTCTCCACATCCACTCTCTCTGTATCCTCTGGTCCTAGGCTACCCCACTATAGGAAACATCCTCTCTACATCCACTCTATCGGTGTCCTCTGGTCCTAGACGACCCACTATAGGAAAAATCCTCTCCACATCCACTCTATCTGTGTCCTCTGGTCCTAGACTCCCCCACTATAGGAAACATCCTCTCCACACCCACTCTGTCTGTGTCCTCTGGTCCTAGACTCCCCCACTATAGGAAACATCCTCTCCACATCCACTCTATCTGTGTCCTCTGGTCCTAGACTCCCGCACTCTAGGAAACATCCTCTCCACATCCACTCTATCTGTGTCCTCTGGTCCTAGACTCCCCCACTATAGGAAACATCCTCTCCACATCCACTATATCTGTATCCTCTGGTCCTAGGCTCCCCCACTATAGGAAAAATCCTCTCCACATCCACTCTCTCTGTGTCCTCTGGTCCTAGACTCCCCCACTATAGGAAACATCCTCTCCACATCCACTCTGTCTGTGTCCTCTGGTCCTAGACTCCCCCACTATAGGAAACATCCTCTCCACACTCACTCTATCTGTGTCCTCTGGTCCAAGACTCCCCCACTATAGGAAACATCCTCTCCACACTCACACTATCTGTGTCCTCTGGTCCTAGACACCCCCACTATAGGATACATCCTCTCCACACCCACTCTATCTGTGTCCTCTGGTCCTAGACTCCCGCCACTATAGGAAACATCCTCTCCACATCCACTCTATCTGTGTTCTCTGGTCCTAGACTTCCCCACTATAGGAAACATCCTCTCCACATCCACTCTATCTGTGTCCTCTGGTCGCAGACTCCCGCACTATAGGAAACATCCTCTCCACACCCACTCTATCTGTGTCCTCTGGTCCTAGACTCCCCCACTATAGGAAACATCCTCTCCACATCCACTCTATCTGTGTTCTCTGGTCCTAGACTTCCCCACTATAGGAAACATCCTCTCCACATCCACTCTATCTGTGTCCTCTGGTCGCAGACTCCCGCACTATAGGAAACATCCTCTCCACATCCACTCTATCTGTGTCCTCTGGTCCTAGACTCCCCCATTATAGGAAACATCCTCTCCACATCCACTCTATCTGTGTCCTCTGGTCCGAGACTCCCCCACTATAGGAAACATCCTCTCCACACCCACTCTATCTGTGTCCTCTGGTCCTAGACTCCCCCACTATAGGAAACATCCTCTCCACACCCACTCTATCTGTGTCCTCTGGTCCTAGACTCCCCGGCTATAGGAAACATCCTCTCCACATCCACTCTATCTGTGTCCTCTGGTCCTAGACTACTCCACTATAGGAAACATCCTCTCCACACCCACTCTATCTGTGCCCTCTGGTTCTTGACTCCCCCACTATAGGAAACATCCTCTCCACATCCACTCTATCTGTGTCCTCTGGTACTGGAATCCCCCACTATAGGAACATGCTCTCCACATCCACTCTATCAGTGTCCTCTGGTCCTAGACTCCCCCACTACAGGAAACATCCTCTCCACATCCACTCTATCTGTGTCCTCTGGTCCTAGACTACCCTGCTATAGGAAACAGCCTCTCCACATCCACTCTGTCTGTGTCCTCTGGTCCTAGACTTCCCCGCTATAGGAAACATTCTCTCCACACCCACTCTATCTGTGTCCTCTGATCCGAGACTCCCCCAGTATAAGAAACATCCTCTCTACATCCACTCTATCTGTGTCCTCTGGACCTAGACTCCCCCATTATAGGAAACATCCTCTCTACATCCACTCTATCTGTGTCCTCTGGACCTAGACTCCCCCACTACAGGAAACATCCTATCCACACCCACTCTATCTGTGCCTCTGATCCGAGACTCCCCCACTATAAGAAACATCCTCTCCACATCCACTCTATCTGTGTCCTCTGGTCCAAGCCTCCCCCACTATAGGAAACATCCTCTCCACATCCACTCTGTCTGTGTCCTCTGGTCCGAGACTCCCCCACTATAGGAAACATCCTCTCCACACCCACTCTATCAGTGTCCTCTGGCCTAGACTCCCCAACGATAGGAAACATCCTCTCCACATCCACTCTCTCTGTGTCCTCTAGTCCTAGACTCCCCCACTATAGAAACATCCTCTCCACATCCACACTATCTGTGTTCTCGGGTCCCAGACTTCCCCGCTATAGGAAACGTTCTCTCCAAATCCACTCTATCTGTGTCCTCTGGTCCTAGACTCCCCCACTATAGGAAACATCCTCTGCACTCCCACGCTATCTGTGTCCTCTGGTCCTAGACTCCCCCACTATAGGAAACATCCTCTCCACATCCACTCTATCTGTGTCTTCTGGTACTAGACTCCCCCACTACAGGAAACATCCTCTCCACATCCACTCTATCTGTGTCCTCTGGTCCCAGACTCCCTCTCTATAGGAAACATCCTCTCCACATCCACTCTATGTGTCCTCTGGTCCTAGACTCCCCCACTATAGGAAACATCCTCTCCACATCCACTCTATCTGTGGCCTCTGGACCTAGACTCTCACACTATAGGAAACATCCTCTCCACATCCAATATATCTGTGCCCTCTGGTCCCAGACTCCCCAACTATAGGAAACATCCTCTCCACATCCACTATATCTGTATCCTCTGGTCCTAGGCTACCCCACTATAGGAAACATCCTCTCTACATCCACTCTATCGGTGTCCTCTGGTCCTAGACGACCCACTATAGGAAAAATCCTCTCCACATCCACTCTATCTGTGTCCTCTGGTCCTAGACTCCCCCACTATAGGAAACATCCTCTCCACACCCACTCTATCTGTGTGCTCTGGTCCTAGACTCCCCCACTATAGGAAACATCCTCTGCACTCCCACGCTATCTGTGTCCTCTGGTCCTAGACTCCCCCACTATAGGAAACATCCTCTCCACATCCACTCTATCTGTGTCTTCTGGTACTAGACTCCCCCACTACAGGAAACATCCTCTCCACATCCACTCTATCTGTGTCCTCTGGTCCCAGACTCCCTCTCTATAGGAAACATCCTCTCCACATCCACTCTATCTGTGTCCTCTGGTCCTAGACTCACCCACTATAGGAAACATCCTCTCCACATCCACTCTATCTGTGGCCTCTGGACCTAGACTCTCACACTATAGGAAACATCCTCTCCACATCCAATATATCTGTGCCCTCTGGTCCCAGACTCCCCTACTATAGGAAACATCCTCTCCACATCCACTATATCTGTATCCTCTGGTCCTAGGCTACCCCACTATAGGAAACATCCTCTCTACATCCGCTCTATCGGTGTCCTCTGGTCCTAGACGACCCACTATAGGAAAAATCCTCTCCACATCCACTCTATCTGTGTCCTCTGGTCCTAGACTCCCCCACTATAGGAAACATCCTCTCCACACCCACTTGTCTGTGTCCTCTGGTCCTAGACTCCCCCACTATAGGAAACATCCTCTCCACATCCACTCTATCTGTGTCCTCTGGTCCTAGACTCCCGCACTCTAGGAAACATCCTCTCCACATCCACTCTATCTGTGTCCTCTGGTCCTAGACTCCCCCACGATAGGAAACATCCTCTCCACATCCACTATATCTGTATCCTCTGGTCCTAGGCTCCCCCACTATAGGAAACATCCTCTCTACATCCACTCTATCGGTGTCCTCTGGTCCTAGACTACCCACTATAGGAAAAATCCTCTCCACATCCACTCTATCTGTGTCCTCTGGTCCAAGACTCCCCCACTATAGGAAACATCCTCTCCACATCCACTCTGTCTGTGTCTTCTGGTCCTAGACTCCCCCACTATAGGAAACATCCTCTCCCCATCCACTCCATCTGTGTCCTCTGGTCTTAGACTCCCCCACTATAGGAAACATCCTCTCCACACTCACTCTATCTGTGTCCTCTGGTCCAAGACTCCCCCACTATAGGAAACATCCTCTCCACACTCACACTATCTGTGTCCTCTGGTCCTAGACTCCCCCACTATAGGAAACATCCTCTCCACACCCACTCTATCTGTGTCCTCTGGTCCTAGACTCCCGCCACTATAGGAAACATCCTCTCCACACCCACACTATCTGTGTCCTCTGATCCGAGACTCCCCCACTATAGGAAACATTCTCTCCACACCCACTCTATCTGTGTCCTCTGATCCGAGACTCCCCCAGTATAGGAAACATCCTCTCCACACCCACTCTATCTGTGTCCTCTGGCCTAGACTCCCCAACGATAGGAAACATCCTCTCCACATCCACTCTCTCTGTGTCCTCTAGTCCTAGACTCCCCCACTATAGAAACATCCTCTCCACATCCACACTATCGTTGTTCTCGGGTCCCAGACTTCCCCGCTATAGGAAACATTCTCTCCACACACACTCTATCTGTGTCCTCTGGTCCGAGACTCCCCCACTATAAGAAACATCCTCTCCATATCCACTCTATCTGTGTCCTCTGGTCCAAGCCTCCCCCACTATAGGAAACATCCTCTCCACATCCACACTATCTGTGTTCTCGGGTCCCAGACTTCCCCGCTATAGGAAACATCCTCTCCACACTCACTCTATCTGTGTCCTCTGGTCCAAGACTCCCCCACTATAGGAAACATCCTCTCTACATCCACTCTATCGGTGTCCTCTGGTCCTAGACGACCCACTATAGGAAAAATCCTCTCCACATCCACTCTATCTGTGTCCTCTGGTCCTAGACTCCCCCACTATAGGAAACATCCTCTCCACACCCACTCTATCTGTGTCCTCTGGTCCTAGACTCCCCCACTATAGGAAACATCCTCTGCACTCCCACGCTATCTGTGTCCTCTGGTCCTAGACTCCCCCACTATAGGAAACATCCTCTCCACATCCACTCTATCTGTGTCTTCTGGTACTAGACTCCCCCACTACAGGAAACATCCTCTCCACATCCACTCTATCTGTGTCCTCTGGTCCCAGACTCCCTCTCTATAGGAAACATCCTCTCCACATCCACTCTATCTGTGTCCTCTGGTCCTAGACTCACCCACTATAGGAAACATCCTCTCCACATCCACTCTATCTGTGGCCTCTGGACCTAGACTCTCACACTATAGGAAACATCCTCTCCACATCCAATATATCTGTGCCCTCTGGTCCCAGACTCCCCTACTATAGGAAACATCCTCTCCACATCCACTATATCTGTATCCTCTGGTCCTAGGCTACCCCACTATAGGAAACATCCTCTCTACATCCGCTCTATCGGTGTCCTCTGGTCCTAGACGACCCACTATAGGAAAAATCCTCTCCACATCCACTCTATCTGTGTCCTCTGGTCCTAGACTCCCCCACTATAGGAAACATCCTCTCCACACCCACTCTGTCTGTGTCCTCTGGTCCTAGACTCCCCCACTATAGGAAACATCCTCTCCACATCCACTCTATCTGTGTCCTCTGGTCCTAGACTCCCGCACTCTAGGAAACATCCTCTCCACATCCACTCTATCTGTGTCCTCTGGTCCTAGACTCCCCCACGATAGGAAACATCCTCTCCACATCCACTATATCTGTATCCTCTGGTCCTAGGCTCCCCCACTATAGGAAACATCCTCTCTACATCCACTCTATCGGTGTCCTCTGGTCCTAGACTACCCACTATAGGAAAAATCCTCTCCACATCCACTCTATCTGTGTCCTCTGGTCCAAGACTCCCCCACTATAGGAAACATCCTCTCCACATCCACTCTGTCTGTGTCTTCTGGTCCTAGACTCCCCCACTATAGGAAACATCCTCTCCCCATCCACTCCATCTGTGTCCTCTGGTCTTAGACTCCCCCACTATAGGAAACATCCTCTCCACACTCACTCTATCTGTGTCCTCTGGTCCAAGACTCCCCCACTATAGGAAACATCCTCTCCACACTCACACTATCTGTGTCCTCTGGTCCTAGACTCCCCCACTATAGGAAACATCCTCTCCACACCCACTCTATCTGTGTCCTCTGGTCCTAGACTCCCGCCACTATAGGAAACATCCTCTCCACACCCACACTATCTGTGTCCTCTGATCCGAGACTCCCCCACTATAGGAAACATTCTCTCCACACCCACTCTATCTGTGTCCTCTGATCCGAGACTCCCCCAGTATAGGAAACATCCTCTCCACACCCACTCTATCTGTGTCCTCTGGCCTAGACTCCCCAACGATAGGAAACATCCTCTCCACATCCACTCTCTCTGTGTCCTCTAGTCCTAGACTCCCCCACTATAGAAACATCCTCTCCACATCCACACTATCTTTGTTCTCGGGTCCCAGACTTCCCCGCTATAGGAAACATTCTCTCCACACACACTCTATCTGTGTCCTCTGGTCCGAGACTCCCCCACTATAAGAAACATCCTCTCCATATCCACTCTATCTGTGTCCTCTGGTCCAAGCCTCCCCCACTATAGGAAACATCCTCTCCACATCCACACTATCTGTGTTCTCGGGTCCCAGACTTCCCCGCTATAGGAAACATCCTCTCCACACTCACTCTATCTGTGTCCTCTGGTCCAAGACTCCCCCACTATAGGAAACATCCTCTCCACACCCACTCTATCAGTGTCCTCTGGCCTAGACTCCCCAACGATAGGAAACATCCTCTCCACATCCACTCTCTCTGTGTCCTCTAGTCCTAGACTCCCCCACTATAGAAACATCCTCTCCACATCCACACTATCTGTGTTCTCGGGTCCCAGACTTCCCCGCTATAGGAAACATCCTCTCCACACCCACTCTATCTGTGTCCTCTGGTCCTAGACTCCCCCACTATAGGAAACATCCTCTGCACTCCCACGCTATCTGTGTCCTCTGGTCCTAGACTCCTCCACTATAGGAAACATCCTCTCACATCCACTCTATCTGTGTCTTCTGGTACTAGACTCCCCCACTACAGGAAACATCCTCTCCACATCCACTGTATGTGTGGCCTCTGGACCTAGACTCTCACACTATAGGAAACATCCTCTCCACATCCAATATATCTGTGCCCTCTGGTCCCAGACTCCCCTACTATAGGAAACTTCCTCTCCACATCCACTATATCTGTATCCTCTGGTCCTAGGCTTCCCCACTATAGGAAACATCCTCTCTACATCCACTCTATCGGTGTCCTCTGGTCCTAGACTCCCCCACTATAGGAAACATCCTCTCCACATCCACTATATCTGTATCCTCTGGTCCTAGGCTCCCCCAGTATAGGAAAAATCCTCTCCACATCCACTCTATCTGTGTCCTCTGGTCCTAGACTCCCCCACTATAGGAAACATCCTCTCCACATCCACTCTGTCTGTGTCCTCTGGTCCTAGACTCCCCCACTATAGGAAACATCCTCTCCACACTCACTCTATCTGTGTCCTCTGGTCCAAGACTCCCCCACTATAGGAAACATCCTCTCCACATCCACTCTATCTGTGTCCTCTGGTGCTAGACTCCCGCACTCTAGGAAACATCCTCTCCACATCCACTCTATCTGTGTCCTCTGGTCCTAGACTCCCCCACGATAGGAAACATCCTCTCCACATCCACTATATCTGTATCCTCTGGTCCTAGGCTCCCCCACTATAGGAAACATCCTCTCTACATCCACTCTATCGGTGTCCTCTGGTCCTAGACTACCCACTATAGGAAAAATCCTCTCCACATCCACTCTATCTGTGTCCTCTGGTCCAAGACTCCCCCACTATAGGAAACATCCTCTCCACATCCACTCTGTCTGTGTCTTCTGGTCCTAGACTCCCCCACTATAGGAAACATCCTCTCCCCATCCACTCCATCTGTGTCCTCTGGTCTTAGACTCCCCCACTATAGGAAACATCCTCTCCACACTCACTCTATCTGTGTCCTCTGGTCCAAGACTCCCCCACTATAGGAAACATCCTCTCCACACTCACACTATCTGTGTCCTCTGGTCCTAGACTCCCCCACTATAGGAAACATCCTCTCCACACCCACTCTATCTGTGTCCTCTGGTCGTAGACTCCCGCCACTATAGGAAACATCCTCTCCACACCCACTCTATCTGTGTCCTCTGGCCTAGACTCCCCAACGATAGGAAACATCCTCTCCACATCCACTCTCTCTGTGTCCTCTAGTCCTAGACTCCCCCACTATAGAAACATCCTCTCCACATCCACACTATCTTTGTTCTCGGGTCCCAGACTTCCCCGCTATAGGAAACATTCTCTCCACACACACTCTATCTGTGTCCTCTGGTCCGAGACTCCCCCACTATAAGAAACATCCTCTCCATATCCACTCTATCTGTGTCCTCTGGTCCAAGCCTCCCCCACTATAGGAAACATCCTCTCCACATCCACGCTATCTGTGTTCTCGGGTCCCAGACTTCCCCGCTATAGGAAACATCCTCTCCACACTCACTCTATCTGTGTCCTCTGGTCCAAGACTCCCCCAATATAGGAAACATCCTCTCCACACCCACTCTATCAGTGTCCTCTGGCCTAGACTCCCCAACGATAGGAAACATCCTCTCCACATCCACTCTCTCTGTGTCCTCTAGTCCTAGACTCCCCCACTATAGAAACATCCTCTCCACATCCACACTATCTGTGTTCTCGGGTCCCAGACTTCCCCGCTATAGGAAACATCCTCTCCACACCCACTCTATCTGTGTCCTCTGGTCCTAGACTCCCCCACTATAGGAAACATCCTCTGCACTCCCACGCTATCTGTGTCCTCTGGTCCTAGACTCCTCCACTATAGGAAACATCCTCTCCACATCCACTCTATCTGTGTCTTCTGGTACTAGACTCCCCCACTACAGGAAACATCCTCTCCACATCCACTGTATGTGTGGCCTCTGGACCTAGACTCTCACACTATAGGAAACATCCTCTCCACATCCAATATATCTGTGCCCTCTGGTCCCAGACTCCCCTACTATAGGAAACTTCCTCTCCACATCCACTATATCTGTATCCTCTGGTCCTAGGCTTCCCCACTATAGGAAACATCCTCTCTACATCCACTCTATCGGTGTCCTCTGGTCCTAGACTCCCCCACTATAGGAAACATCCTCTCCACATCCACTATATCTGTATCCTCTGGTCCTAGGCTCCCCCACTATAGGAAAAATCCTCTCCACATCCACTCTATCTGTGTCCTCTGGTCCTAGACTCCCCCACTATAGGAAACATCCTCTCCACATCCACTCTGTCTGTGTCCTCTGGTCCTAGACTCCCCCACTATAGGAAACATCCTCTCCACACTCACTCTATCTGTGTCCTCTGGTCCCAGACTCCCTCACTATAGGAAACATCCTCTCCACACCCACTCTATCAGTGTCCTCTGGCCTAGACTCCCCAACGATAGGAAACATCCTCTCCACATCCACTCTCTCTGTGTCCTCTAGTCCTAGACTCCCCCACTATAGAAACATCCTCTCCACATCCACACAATCTGTGTTCTCGGGTCCCAGACTTCCCCGCTATAGGAAACATTCTCTCCACACACACTCTATCTGTGTCCTCTAGTCCGAGACTCCCCCACTATAAGAAACATCCTCTCCACATCCACTCTATCTGTGTCCTCTGGTCCAAGCCTCCCACACTATAGGAAACATCCTCTCCACATCCACTCTGTCGGTGTCCTCTGGTCCCAGACTCCCCCACTATAGGAAACATCCTCTCCACACCCACTCTATCAGTGTCCTCTGGCCTAGACTCCCCAACGATAGGAAACATCCTCTCCACATCCACTCTCTCTGTGTCCTCTAGTCCTAGACTCCCCCACTATAGAAACATCCTCTCCACATCCACTCTATCTGTGTCCTCTGGTCCTAGACTACCCTGCTATAGGAAACATCCTCTCCACATCCACTCTGTCTGTGTCCTCTGGTCCTAGACTTCCCCGCTATAGGAAACATTCTCTCCACACCCACTCTATCTGTGTCCTCTGATCCGAGACTCCCCCACTATAAGAAACATCCTCTCTACATCCACGCTATCTGTGTCCTCTGGACCTAGACTCCCCCATTATAGGAAACATCCTCTCTACATCCACTCTATCTGTATCCTCTGGACCTAGACTCCCCCACTACAGGAAACATCCTCTCCACACCCACTCTATCTGTGTCCTCTGATCCGAGACTCCCCCACTATAAGAAACATCCTCTCCACATCCACTCTATCTGTGTCCTCTGGTCCAAGCCTCCCCCACTATAGGAAACATCCTCTCCACATCCACTCTGTCTGTGTCCTCTGGTCCGAGACTCCCCCACTATAGGAAACATCCTCTCCACACCCACTCTATCAGTGTCCTCTGGCCTAGACTCCCCAAAGGTAGGAAACATCCTCTCCACATCCACTCTCTCTGTGTCCTCTAGTCCTAGACTCCCCCACTATAGAAACATCCTCTCCACATCCACACTATCTGTGTTCTCGGGTCCCAGACTTCCCCGCTATAGGAAACATTCTCTCCACATCCACTCTATCTGTGTCCTCTGGTCCTAGACTCCCCCACTATAGGAAACATCCTCTCCACATCCACTCTATCTGTGTCCTCTGGTCCTAGACTCCCGCACTCTAGGAAACATCCTCTCCACATCCACTCTATCTGTGTCCTCTAGTCCTAGACTCCCCCACTATAGGAAACATCCTCTCCACATCCACTATATCTGTATCCTCTGGTCCTAGGCTCCCCCACTATAGGAAACATCCTCTCTACATCCACTCTATCGGTGTCCTCTGGTCCTAGACTACCCACTATAGGAAAAATCCTCTCCACATCCACTCTATCTGTGTCCTCTGGTCCTAGACTCCCCCACTATAGGAAACATCCTCTCCACATCCACTCTGTCTGTGTCCTCTGGTCCTAGACTCCCCCACTATAGGAAACATCCTCTCCTCATCCACTCTATCTGTGTCCTCTGGTCTTTGACTCCCCCACTATAGGAAACATCCTCTCCACACTCACTCTATCTGTGTCCTCTGGTCCAAGACTCCCCCACTATAGGAAACATCCTCTCCACACTCACACTATCTGTATCCTCTGGTCCTAGACTCCCCCACTATAGGAAACATCCTCTCCACACCCACTCTATCTGTGTCCTCTGGTCCTAGACTCCCGCCACTATAGGAAACATCCTCTCCACACCCACTCTATCTGTGTCCTCTGATCCGAGACTCCCCCACTATAGGAAACATCCTCTCCACACCCACTCTATCTGTGTCCTCTGATCCGAGACTCCCCCACTATAGGAAACATCCTCTCCACACCCACTCTATCAGTGTCCTCTGGCCTAGACTCCCCAACGATAGGAAACATCCTCTCCACATCCACTCTCTCTGTGTCCTCTAGTCCTAGACTCCCCCACTATAGAAACATCCTCTCCACATCCACACTATCTGTGTTCTCGGGTCCCAGACTTCCCCGCTATAGGAAACATTCTCTCCACACACACTCTATCTGTGTCCTCTGGTCCGAGTCTCCCCCACTATAAGAAACATCCTGTCCACATCCACTCTATCTGTGTCCTCTGGTCCAAGCCTCCCCCACTATAGGAAACATCCTCTCCACATCCACTCTGTCTGTGTCCTCTGGTCCCAGACTCCCCCACTATAGGAAACATCCTCTCCACACCCACTCTATCAGTGTCCTCTGGCCTAGACTCCCCAACGATAGGAAACATCCTCTCCACATCCACTCTCTCTGTGTCCTCTAGTCCTAGACTCCCCCACTATAGAAACATCCTCTCCACATCCACACTATCTGTGTTCTCGGGTCCAAGCCTCCCCCACTATAGGAAACATCCTCTCCACATCCACTCTGTCTGTGTCCTCTGGTCCGAGACTCCCCCACTATAGGAAACATCCTCTCCACACCCACTCTATCAGTGTCCTCTGGCCTAGACTCCCCAAAGATAGGAAACATCCTCTCCACATCCACTCTCTCTGTGTCCTCTAGTCCTAGACTCCCCAACTATAGAAACATCCTCTCCACATCCACACTATCTGTGTTCTTGGGTCCGAGACTTCCCCGCTATAGGAAACATTCTCTCCACATCCACTCTATCTGTGTCCTCTGGTCCTAGACTCCCCCACTATAGGAAACATCCTCTCCACACCCACTCTATCTGTGTCCTCTGGTCCTAGACTCCCCCACTATAGGAAACATCCTCTGCACTCCCACGCTATCTGTGTCCTCTGGTCCTAGACTCCCCCACTATAGGAAACATCCTCTCCACATCCACTCTATCTGTGTCTTCTGGTACTAGACTCCCCCACTACAGGAAACATCCTCTCCACATCCACTCTATCTGTGTCCTCTGGTCCCAGACTCCCTCTCTATAGGAAACATCCTCTCCACATCCACTATATCGGTGTCCTCTGGTCCTAGACTCCCCCACTATAGGAAACATCCTCTCCACATCCACTCTATCTGTGTCCTCTGGTCTTAGACTCCCCCACTATAGGAAACATCCTCTCCACACTCACTCTATCTGTGTCCTCTGGTCCAAGACTCCCCTACTATAGGAAACATCCTCTCCACATCCACAATATCTGTATCCTCTGGTCCTAGGCTACAACACTATAGGAAACATCCTCTCTACATCCACTCTATCGGTGTCCTCTGGTCCTAGACGACCCACTATAGGAAAAATCCTCTCCACATCCACTCTATCTGTGTCCTCTGGTCCTAGACTCCCCCACTATAGGAAACATCCTCTCCACACACACTCTGTCTGTGTCCTCTGGTCCTAGACTCCCCAACTGTAGGAAACATCCTCTCCACATCCACTCTATCTGTGTCCTCTGGTCCTAGACTCCCGCACTCTAGGAAACATCCTCTCCACATCCACTCTATCTGTGTCCTCTGGTCCTAGACTCCCCCACTATAGGAAACATCCTCTCCACATCCACTATATCTGTATCGTCTGGTCCTAGGCTCCCCCACTATAGGAAACATCCTCTCTACATCCACTCTATCGGTGTCCTCTGGTCCTAGACTACCCACTATAGGAAAAATCCTCTCCACATCCACTCTATCTGTGTCCTCTGGTCCTAGACTCCCCCACTATAGGAAACATCCTCTCCACATCCACTCTGTCTGTGTCCTCTGGTCCTAGACTCCCCCACTATAGGAAACATCCTCTCCTCATTCACTCTATCTGTGTCCTCTGGTCTTAGACTCCCCCACTATAGGAAACATCCTCTCCACACTCACTCTATCTGTGTCCTCTGGTCCAAGACTCCCCCACTATAGGAAACATCCTCTCCACACTCACACTATCTGTATCCTCTGGTCCTAGACTCCCCCACTATAGGAAACATCCTCTCCACACCCACTCTATCTGTGTCCTCTGGTCCTAGACTCCCGCCACTATAGGAAACATCCTCTCCACACCCACTCTATCTGTGTCCTCTGATCCGAGACTCCCCCACTATAGGAAACATCCTCTCCACACCCACTCTATCTGTGTCCTCTGATCCGAGACTCCCCCACTATAGGAAACATCCTCTCCACACCCACTCTATCAGTGTCCTCTGGCCTAGACTCCCCAACGATAGGAAACATCCTCTCCACATCCACTCTCTCTGTGTCCTCTAGTCCTAGACTCCCCCACTATAGAAACATCCTCTCCACATCCACACTATCTGTGTTCTCGGGTCCCAGACTTCCCCGCTATAGGAAACATTCTCTCCACACACACTCTATCTGTGTCCTCTGGTCCGAGTCTCCCCCACTATAAGAAACATCCTCTCCACATCCACTCTATCTGTGTCCTCTGGTCCAAGCCTCCCCCACTATAGGAAACATCCTCTCCACATCCACTCTGTCTGTGTCCTCTGGTCCTAGACTACTCCACTATAGGAAACATCCTCTCCACACCCACTCTATCTGTGCCCTCTGGTTCTTGACTCCCCCACTATAGGAAACATCCTCTCCACATCCACTCTATCTGTGTCCTCTGGTCCTGGACTCCCCCACTACAGGAACATGCTCTCCACATCCACTCTATCAGTGTCCTCTGGTCCTAGACTCCCCCACTACAGGAAACATCCTCTCCACATCCACTCTATCTGTGTCCTCTGGTCCTAGACTACCCTGCTATAGGAAACATCCTCTCCACATCCACTCTGTCTGTGTCCTCCGGTCCTAGACTTCCCCGCTATAGGAAACATTCTCTCCACACCCACTCTATCTGTGTCCTCTGATCCGAGACTCCCCCATTATAAGAAACATCCTCTCTACATCAACTCTATCTGTGTCCTCTGGACCTAGACTCCCCCATTAAAGGAAACATCCTCTCTACATCCACTCTATCTGTGTCCTCTGGACCTAGACTCCCCCACTACAGGAAACATCCTCTCCACACCCACTCTATCTGTGTCCTCTGATCCGAGACTCCCCCACTATAAGAAACATCCTCTCCACATCCACTCTATCTGTGTCCTCTGGTCCAAGCCTCCTCCACTATAGGAAACATCCTCTCCACATCCACTCTGTCTGTGTCCTCTGGTCCGAGACTCCCCCACTATAGGAAACATCCTCTCCACACCCACTCTATCAGTGTCCTCTGGCCTAGACTCCCCAACGATAGGAAACATCCTCTCCACATCCACTCTCTCTGTGTCCTCTAGTCCTAGACTCCCCCACTATAGAAACATCCTCTCCACATCCACACTATCTGTGTTCTCGGGTCCCAGACTTCCCTGCTATAGGAAACATCCTCTCCACACTCACTCAATCTGTGTCCTCTGGTCCAAGACTCCCCCACTATAGGAAACATCCTCTCCACACCCACTCTATCAATATCCTCTGGCCTAGACTCCCCAACGATAGGAAACATCCTCTCCACATCCACTCTCTCTGTGTCCTCTAGTCCTAGACTCCCCCACTATAGGAAACATCCTCTCCACATCCACTATATCGGTGTCCTCTGGTCCTAGACTCCCCCACTATAGGAAACATCCTCTCCACATCCACTCTATCTGTGTCCTCTGGTCTTAGACTCCCCCACTATAGGAAACATCCTCTCCACACTCACTCTATCTGTGTCCTCTGGTCCAAGACTCCCCTACTATAGGAAACATCCTCTCCACATCCACTATATCTGTATCCTCTGGTCCTAGGCTCCAACACTATAGGAAACATCCTCTCTACATCCACTCTATCGGTGTCCTCTGGTCCTAGACGACCCACTATAGGAAAAATCCTCTCCACATCCACTCTATCTGTGTCCTCTGGTCCTGGACTCCCCCACTATAGGAAACATCCTCTCCACACCCACTCTGTCTGTGTCCTCTGGACCTAGACTCCCCCACTATAGGAAACATCCTCTCCACATCCACTCTATCGGTGTCCTCTGGTCCTAGACTCCCGCACTCTAGGAAACATCCTCTCTACATCCACTCTATCGGTGTCCTCTGGTCCTAGACTACCCACTATAGGAAAAATCCTCTCCACATCCACTCTATCTGTGTCCTCTGGACTTAGACTCCCCCACGATAGGAAACATCCTCTCCACACTCACTCTATCTGTGTCCTCTGGTCCAAGACTCCCCCACTATAGGAAACATCCTCTCCACACTCACACTACCTGTATCCTCTGGTCCTAGACTCCCCCACTATAGGAAACATCCTCTCCACACCCACTCTATCTGTGTCCTCTGGTCCTAGACTCCCGCCACTATAGGAAACATCCTCTCCACACCCACTCTATCTGTGTCCTCTGATCCGAGACTCCCCCACTATAGGAAACATCCTCTCCACACCCACTCTATCTGTGTCCTCTGATCCGAGACTCCCCCACTATAGGAAACATCCTCTCCACACCCACTCTATCAGTGTCCTCTGGCCTAGACTCCCCAACGATAGGAAACATCCTCTCCACATCCACTCTCTCTGTGTCCACTAGTCCTAGACTCCCCCACTATAGAAACATCCTCTCCACATCCACACTATCTGTGTTCTCGGGTCCCAGACTTCCCCGCTATAGGAAACATTCTCTCCACACACACTCTATCTGTGTCCTCTGGTCCGAGTCTCCCCCACTATAAGAAACATCCTCGCCACATCCACTCTATCTGTGTCCTCTGGTCCAAGCCTCCCCCACTATAGGAAACATCCTCTCCACATCCACTCTGTCTGTGTCCTCTGGTCCCAGACTCCCCCACTATAGGAAACATCCTCTCCACATCCACACTATCTGTGTTCTCGGGTCCCAGACTTCCCCGCTATAGGAAACATCCTCTCCACACTCACTCAATCTGTGTCCTCTGGTCCAAGACTCCCCCACTATAGGAAACATCCTCTCCACACCCACTCTATCAATGTCCTCTGGCCTAGACTCCCCAACGATAGGAAACATCCTCTCCACATCCACACTCTCTGTGTCCTCTAGTCCTAGACTCCCCCACTATAGGAAAAAATCCTCTCCACATCCACTCTATCTGTGTCCTCTGGTCCTAGACTCCCCCACTATAGGAAACATCCTCTCCACATCCACTCTGTCTGTGTCCTCTGGTCCTAGACTCACCCACTATAGGAAACATCCTCTCCACACTCACACTATCTGTATAATCTGGTCCTAGACACCCCCACTATAGGATACATCCTCTCCACACCCACTCTATCTGTGTCCTCTGGTCCTAGACTCCCGCCACTATAGGAAACATCCTCTCCACACCCACTCTATCTGTGTCCTCTGATCCGAGACTCCCCCACTATAGGAAACATCCTCTCCACACCCACTCTATCTGTGTCCTCTGATCCGAGACTCACCCACTATAGGAAACATCCTCTCCACACCCACTCTATCAGTGTCCTCTGGCCTAGACTCCCCAACGATAGGAAACATCCTCTCCACATCCACTCTCTCTGTGTCCTCTAGTCCTAGACTCCCCCACTATAGAAACATCCTCTCCACATCCACACAATCTGTGTCCTCGGGTCCCAGACTTCCCCGCTATAGGAAACATTCTCTCCACACACACTCTATCTGTGTCCTCTGGTCCGAGACTCCCCCACTATAAGAAACATCCTCTCCACATCCACTCTATCTGTGTCCTCTGGTCCAAGCCTCCCCCACTATAGGAAACATCCTCTCCACATCCACTCTGTCGGTGTCCTCTGGTCCCAGACTCCCCCACTATAGGAAACATCCTCTCCACACCCACTCTATCAGTGTCCTCTGGCCTAGACTCCCCAACGATAGGAAACATCCTCTCCACATCCACTCTCTCTGTGTCCTCTAGTCCTAGACTCCCCCACTATAGAAACATCCTCTCCACATCCACACTATCTGTGTTCTCGGGTCCCAGACTTCCCCGCTATAGGAAACATTCTCTCCACACACACTCTATCTGTGTCCTCTGGTCCGAGACTCCCCCATTATAAGAAACATCCTCTCCACATCCACTCTATCTGTGTCCTCTGGTCCTAGACTCCCCCACTCTAGGAAACAACCTCTCCACATCCACTCTATCTGTGTCCTCTGGTCCTAGACTCCCCCACTCTAGGAAACAACTTCTCCACATCCACTCTATCTGTGTCCTCTGGTCCTAGACTCCCCCACTATAGGAAACATCCTCTCCACACCCACTCTATCTGTGTCATCTGGTCCTAGACTCCCCCACTATAGGAAACATCCTCTGCACTCCCACGCTATCTGTGTCCTCTGGTCCTAGACTCCCCCACTATAGGAAACATTCTCTCCACATCCACTCTATCTGTGTCTTCTGGTACTAGACTCCCCCACTACAGGAAACATCCTCTCCACATCCACTCTATCTGTGTCCTCTGGTCCCAGACTCCCTCTCTATAGGAAACATCCTCTCCACATCCAATATATCTGTGCCCTCTGGTCCCAGACTCCCCTACTATAGGAAACATCCTCTCCACATCCACTATATCTGTAACCTCTGGTCCTAGGGTACCCCACTATAGGAAACATCCTCTCTACATCCACTCTATCGGTGTCCTCTGGTCCTAGACGACCCACTATAGGAAAAATCCTCTCCACATCCACTCTATCTGTGTCCTCTGGTCCTAGACTCCCCCACTATAGGAAACATCCTCTCCACACCCACTCTGTCTGTGTCCTCTGGTCCTAGACTCCCCCACTATAGGAAACATCCTCTCCACATCCACTCTATCTGTGTCCTCTGGTCCTAGACTCCCGCACTCTAGGAAACATCCTCTCCACATCCACTCTATCTGTGTCCTCCGGTCCTAGACTCCCCCACTATAGGAAACATCCTCTCCATACCCACTGTATCTGTGTCCTCTGGTCCTAGACTCCCCGACTATAGGAAACATCCTCTCCACACCCACTCTATCTGTGCCCTCTGGTTCTTGACTCCCCCACTATAGGGAACATCCTCTCCACATCCAGTCTATCTGCGTCCTCTGGTCCTAGACTCCACCACTGTAGGAGACATCCTCTCCACATCCACTCTATCTGTGTCCTCTGGTCCTAGACTCACCCCACTATAGGAGACATCCACTCCACATCCACTCAATCTGTGTCCTCTGGTCCTAGACTCCCCCACTATAGAAACATCCTCTCCACATCCATTCTATCTGTGTCCTCTGGTCCTAGACTCCCCTACTATAGAAACATCCTCTCCACATCCACTCTATCTGTGTCCTCTGGTCCCAGACTCCCTCACTATAAGAAACATCCTCTCCACACCCACTCTATCAGTGTCCTCTGGCCTAGACTCCCCAACGATAGGAAACATCCTCTCCACATCCACTCTCTCTGTGTCCTCTAGTCCTAGACTCCCCCACTATAGAAACATCCTCTCCACATCCACACAATCTGTGTCCTCGGGTCCCAGACTTCCCCGCTATAGGAAACATTCTCTCCACACACACTCTATCTGTGTCCTCTGGTCCGAGACTCCCCCACTATAGGAAACATCCTCTCCACACCCACTCTGTCTGTGTCCTCTGGTCCTAGACTCCCCCACTATAGGAAACATCCTCTCCACATCCACTCTATCTGTGTCCTCTGGTCCTAGACTCCCGCACTCTAGGAAACATCCTCTCCACATCCACTCTATCTGTGTCCTCCGGTCCTAGACTCCCCCACTATAGGAAACATCCTCTCCATACCCACTGTATCTGTGTCCTCTGGTCCTAGACTCCCCGACTATAGGAAACATCCTCTCCACACCCACTCTATCTGTGCCCTCTGGTTCTTGACTCCCCCACTATAGGGAACATCCTCTCCACATCCAGTCTATCTGCGTCCTCTGGTCCTAGACTCCACCACTGTAGGAGACATCCTCTCCACATCCACTCTATCTGTGTCCTCTGGTCCTAGACTCACCCCACTATAGGAGACATCCACTCCACATCCACTCAATCTGTGTCCTCTGGTCCTAGACTCCCCCACTATAGAAACATCCTCTCCACATCCATTCTATCTGTGTCCTCTGGTCCTAGACTCCCCTACTATAGAAACATCCTCTCCACATCCACTCTATCTGTGTCCTCTGGTCCCAGACTCCCTCACTATAAGAAACATCCTCTCCACACCCACTCTATCAGTGTCCTCTGGCCTAGACTCCCCAACGATAGGAAACATCCTCTCCACATCCACTCTCTCTGTGTCCTCTAGTCCTAGACTCCCCCACTATAGAAACATCCTCTCCACATCCACACAATCTGTGTCCTCGGGTCCCAGACTTCCCCGCTATAGGAAACATTCTCTCCACACACACTCTAGCTGTGTCCTCTGGTCCGAGACTCCCCCACTATAAGAAACATCCTCTCCACATCCACTCTATCTGTGTCCTCTGGTCCAAGCCTCCCCCACTATAGGAAACATCCTCTCCACATCCACTCTGTCGGTGTCCTCTGGTCCCAGACTCCCCCACTATAGGAAACATCCTCTCCACACCCACTCTATCAGTGTCCTCTGGCCTAGACTCCCCAACGATAGGAAACATCCTCTCCACATCCACTCTCTCTGTGTCCTCTAGTCCTAGACTCCCCCACTATAGAAACATCCTCTCCACATCCACACTATCAGTGTTCTCGGGTCCCAGGCTTCCCCGCTATAGGAAACATTCTCTCCACACACACTCTATCTGTGTCCTCTGGTCCGAGACTCCCCCATTATAAGAAACATCCTCTCCACATCCACTCTATCTGTGTCCTCTGGTCCTAGACTCCCCCACTCTAGGAAACAACCTCTCCACATCCACCCTATCTGTGTCCTCTGGTCCTAGACTCCCCCACTCTAGGAAACAACTTCTCCACATCCACTCTATCTGTGTCCTCTGGTCCTAGACTCCCCCACTATAGGAAACATCCTCTCCACACCCACTCTATCTGTGTCCTCTGGTCCTAGACTCCCCCACTATAGGAAACATCCTCTGCACTCCCACGCTATCTGTGTCCTCTGGTCCTAGACTCCCCCACTATAGGAAACATTCTCTCCACATCCACTCTATCTGTGTCTTCTGGTACTAGACTCCCCCACTACAGGAAACATCCTCTCCACATCCACTCTATCTGTGTCCTCTGGTCCCAGACTCCCTCTCTATAGGAAACATCCTCTCCACATCCAATATATCTGTGCCCTCTGGTCCCAGACTCCCCTACTATAGGAAACATCCTCTCCACATCCACTATATCTGTATCCTCTGGTCCTAGGGTACCCCACTATAGGAAACATCCTCTCTACATCCACTCTAACGGTGTCCTCTGGTCCTAGACGACCCACTATAGGAAAAATCCTCTCCACATCCACTCTATCTGTGTCCTCTGGTCCTAGACTCCCCCACTATAGGAAACATCCTCTCCACACCCACTCTGTCTGTGTCCTCTGGTCCTAGACTCCCCCACTATAGCAAACATCCTCTCCACATACACTCTATCTGTGTCCTCCGGTCCTAGACTCCCCCACTATAGGAAACATCCTCTCCACACCCACTCTATCTGTGTCCTCTGGTACTAGACTCCCCCACTACAGGAAACATCCTCTAAACATCCACTCTATCTGTGGCCTCTGGACCTAGACTCTCACACTATACGAAACATCCTCTCCACATCCACTATATCTGTGTCTTCTGGTCCTAGACTCCCCCACTATAGGAAACATCCTCTCCACATCCACTCGATCTGTGTCCTCTGGTCCTAGACTCCCCCACTCTAGGAAACAACCTCTCCACATCCACTCTATCTGTGTCCTCTGGTCCTAGACTCCCCCACTACAGGAAACATCCTCTCCACACCCACTCTATCTGTGTCCTCTGGTCCTAGACTCCCCCACTATAGGAAACATCCTCTCCACATCCACTCTATCTGTGTCCTCTGGTACTAGACTCCCCCACTACAGGAAACATCCTCTCCACATCCACTCTATCTGTGTCCTCTGGTCCCAGACTCCCTCTCTATAGGAAACATCCTCTCCAAATCCACTCTATCTGTGGCCTCTGGACCTAGACTCTCACACTATAGGAAACATCCTCTCCACACCCACTCTATCTGTGTCCTCTGGTCCTAGACTCCCGCCACTATAGGAAACATCCTCTCCACACCCACTCTATCTGTGTCCTCTGATCCGAGACTCCCCCACTATAGGAAACATCCTCTCCACACCCACTCTATCTGTGTCCTCTGATCCGAGACTCACCCACTATAGGAAACATCCTCTCCACACCCACTCTATCAGTGTCCTCTGGCCTAGACTCCCCAACGATAGGAAACATCCTCTCCACATCCACTCTCTCTGTGTCCTCTAGTCCTAGACTCCCCCACTATAGAAACATCCTCTCCACATCCACACAATCTGTGTCCTCGGGTCCCAGACTTCCCCGCTATAGGAAACATTCTCTCCACACACACTCTATCTGTGTCCTCTGGTCCGAGACTCCCCCACTATAAGAAACATCCTCTCCACATCCACTCTATCTGTGTCCTCTGGTCCAAGCCTCCCCCACTATAGGAAACATCCTCTCCACATCCACTCTGTCGGTGTCCTCTGGTCCCAGACTCCCCCACTATAGGAAACATCCTCTCCACACCCACTCTATCAGTGTCCTCTGGCCTAGACTCCCCAACGATAGGAAACATCCTCTCCACATCCACTCTCTCTGTGTCCTCTAGTCCTAGACTCCCCCACTATAGAAACATCCTCTCCACATCCACACTATCTGTGTTCTCGGGTCCCAGACTTCCCCGCTATAGGAAACATTCTCTCCACACACACTCTATCTGTGTCCTCTGGTCCGAGACTCCCCCATTATAAGAAACATCCTCTCCACATCCACTCTATCTGTGTCCTCTGGTCCTAGACTCCCCCACTATAGGAAACATCCTCTCCACATCCACTCGATCTGTGTCCTCTGGTCCTAGACTCCCCCACTCTAGGAAACAACCTCTCCACATCCACTCTATCTGTGTCCTCTGGTCCTAGACTCCCCCACTACAGGAAACATCCTCTCCACACCCACTCTATCTGTGTCCTCTGGTCCTAGACTCCCCCACTATAGGAAACATCCTCTCCACATCCACTCTATCTGTGTCCTCTGGTACTAGACTCCCCCACTACAGGAAACATCCTCTCCACATCCACTCTATCTGTGTCCTCTGGTCCCAGACTCCCTCTCTATAGGAAACATCCTCTCCAAATCCACTCTATCTGTGGCCTCTGGACCTAGACTCTCACACTATAGGAAACATCCTCTCCACATCCAATATATCTGTGCCCTCTGGTCCCAGACTCCCCCACTGTAGGAAACATCCTCTCCACATCCACTCTGTCTGTGTCCTCTGGTCCTAGACTCACCCACTATAGGAAACATCCTCTCCACACTCACACTATCTGTATCCTCTGGTCCTAGACACCCCCACTATAGGATACATCCTCTCCACACCCACTCTATCTGTGTCCTCTGGTCCTAGACTCCCGCCACTATAGGAAACATCCTCTCCACACCCACTCTATCTGTGTCCTCTGATCCGAGACTCCCCCACTATAGGAAACATCCTCTCCACACCCACTCTATCTGTGTCCTCTGATCCGAGACTCACCCACTATAGGAAACATCCTCTCCACACCCACTCTATCAGTGTCCTCTGGCCTAGACTCCCCAACGATAGGAAACATCCTCTCCACATCCACTCTCTCTGTGTCCTCTAGTCCTAGACTCCCCCACTATAGAAACATCCTCTCCACATCCACACAATCTGTGTCCTCGGGTCCCAGACTTCCCCGCTATAGGAAACATTCTCTCCACACACACTCTATCTGTGTCCTCTGGTCCGAGACTCCCCCACTATAAGAAACATCCTCTCCACATCCACTCTATCTGTGTCCTCTGGTCCAAGCCTCCCCCACTATAGGAAACATCCTCTCCACATCCACTCTGTCGGTGTCCTCTGGTCCCAGACTCCCCCACTATAGGAAACATCCTCTCCACACCCACTCTATCTGTGTCCTCTGGTCCTAGACTCCCCCACTCTAGGAAACAACCTCTCCACATCCACTCTATCTGTGTCCTCTGGTCCTAGACTCCCCCACTCTAGGAAACAACTTCTCCACATCCACTCTATCTGTGTCCTCTGGTCCTAGACTCCCCCACTATAGGAAACATCCTCTCCACACCCACTCTATCTGTGTCATCTGGTCCTAGACTCCCCCACTATAGGAAACATCCTCTGCACTCCCACGCTATCTGTGTCATCTGGTCCTAGACTCCCCCACTATAGGAAACATTCTCTCCACATCCACTCTATCTGTGTCTTCTGGTACTAGACTCCCCCACTACAGGAAACATCCTCTCCACATCCACTCTATCTGTGTCCTCTGGTCCCAGACTCCCTCTCTATAGGAAACATCCTCTCCACATCCAATATATCTGTGCCCTCTGGTCCCAGACTCCCCTACTATAGGAAACATCCTCTCCACATCTACTATATCTGTAACCTCTGGTCCTAGGGTACCCCACTATAGGAAACATCCTCTCTACATCCACTCTATCGGTGTCCTCTGGTCCTAGACGACCCACTATAGGAAAAATCCTCTCCACATCCACTCTATCTGTGTCCTCTGGTCCTAGACTCCCCCACTATAGGAAACATCCTCTCCACACCCACTCTGTCTGTGTCCTCTGGTCCTAGACTCCCCCACTATAGGAAACATCCTCTCCACATCCACTCTATCTGTGTCCTCTGGTCCTAGACTCCCGCACTCTAGGAAACATCCTCTCCACATCCACTCTATCTGTGTCCTCCGGTCCTAGACTCCCCCACTATAGGAAACATCCTCTCCATACCCACTGTATCTGTGCCCTCTGGTCCTAGACTCCCCGACTATAGGAAACATCCTCTCCACACCCACTCTATCTGTGCCCTCTGGTTCTTGACTCCCCCACTATAGGGAACATCCTCTCCACATCCAGTCTATCTGCGTCCTCTGGTCCTAGACTCCACCACTGTAGGAGACATCCTCTCCACATCCACTCTATCTGTGTCCTCTGGTCCTAGACTCACCCCACTATAGGAGACATCCACTCCACATCCACTCAATCTGTGTCCTCTGGTCCTAGACTCCCCCACTATAGAAACATCCTCTCCACATCCATTCTATCTGTGTCCTCTGGTCCTAGACTCCCCTACTATAGAAACATCCTCTCCACATCCACTCTATCTGTGTCCTCTGGTCCCAGACTCCCTCACTATAAGAAACATCCTCTCCACACCCACTCTATCAGTGTCCTCTGGCCTAGACTCCCCAACGATAGGAAACATCCTCTCCACATCCACTCTCTCTGTGTCCTCTAGTCCTAGACTCCCCCACTATAGAAACATCCTCTCCACATCCACACAATCTGTGTCCTCGGGTCCCAGACTTCCCCGCTATAGGAAACATTCTCTCCACACACACTCTATCTGTGTCCTCTGGTCCGAGACTCCCCCACTATAGGAAACATCCTCTCCACACCCACTCTGTCTGTGTCCTCTGGTCCTAGACTCCCCCACTATAGGAAACATCCTCTCCACATCCACTCTATCTGTGTCGTCTGGTCCTAGACTCCCGCACTCTAGGAAACATCCTCTCCACATCCACTCTATCTGTGTCCTCCGGTCCTAGACTCCCCCACTATAGGAAACATCCTCTCCATACCCACTGTATCTGTGTCCTCTGGTCCTAGACTCCCCGACTATAGGAAACATCCTCTCCACACCCACTCTATCTGTGCCCTCTGGTTCTTGACTCCCCCACTATAGGGAACATCCTCTCCACATCCAGTCTATCTGCGTCCTCTGGTCCTAGACTCCACCACTGTAGGAGACATCCTCTCCACATCCACTCTATCTGTGTCCTCTGGTCCTAGACTCACGCCACTATAGGAGACATCCACTCCAGATCCACTCAATCTGTGTCCTCTGGTCCTAGACTCCCCCACTATAGAAACATCCTCTCCACATCCATTCTATCTGTGTCCTCTGGTCCTAGACTCCCCTACTATAGAAACATCCTCTCCACATCCACTCTATCTGTGTCCTCTGGTCCCAGACTCCCTCACTATAAGAAACATCCTCTCCACACCCACTCTATCAGTGTCCTCTGGCCTAGACTCCCCAACGATAGGAAACATCCTCTCCACATCCACTCTCTCTGTGTCCTCTAGTCCTAGACTCCCCCACTATAGAAACATCCTCTCCACATCCACACAATCTGTGTCCTCGGGTCCCAGACTTCCCCGCTATAGGAAACATTCTCTCCACACACACTCTATCTGTGTCCTCTGGTCCGAGACTCCCCCACTATAAGAAACATCCTCTCCACATCCACTCTATCTGTGTCCTCTGGTCCAAGCCTCCCCCACTATAGGAAACATCCTCTCCACATCCACTCTGTCGGTGTCCTCTGGTCCCAGACTCCCCCACTATAGGAAACATCCTCTCCACACCCACTCTATCAGTGTCCTCTGGCCTAGACTCCCCAACGATAGGAAACATCCTCTCCACATCCACTCTCTCTGTGTCCTCTAGTCCTAGACTCCCCCACTATAGAAACATCCTCTCCACATCCACACTATCTGTGTTCTCGGGTCCCAGACTTCCCCGCTATAGGAAACATTCTCTCCACACACACTCTATCTGTGTCCTCTGGTCCGAGACTCCCCCATTATAAGAAACATCCTCTCCACATCCACTCTATCTGTGTCCTCTGGTCCTAGACTCCCCCACTCTAGGAAACAACCTCTCCACATCCACTCTATCTGTGTCCTCTGGTCCTAGACTCCCCCACTCTAGGAAACAACTTCTCCACATCCACTCTATCTGTGTCCTCTGGTCCTAGACTCCCCCACTATAGGAAACATCCTCTCCACACCCACTCTATCTGTGTCCTCTGGTCCTAGACTCCCCCACTATAGGAAACATCCTCTGCACTCCCACGCTATCTGTGTCCTCTGGTCCTAGACTCCCCCACTATAAGAAACATTCTCTCCACATCCACACTATCTGTGTCTTCTGGTACTAGACTCCCCCACTACAGGAAAAATCCTCTCCACATCCACTCTATCTCTGTCCTCTGGTCCCAGACTCCCTCTCTATAGGAAACATCCTCTCCACATCCAATATATCTGTGCCCTCTGGTCCCAGACTCCCCTACTATAGGAAACATCCTCTCCACATCCACTATATCTGTATCCTCTGGTCCTAGGGTACCCCACTATAGGAAACATCCTCTCTACATCCACTCTATCGGTGTCCTCTGGTCCTAGACGACCCACTATAGGAAAAATCCTCTCCACATCCACTCTATCTGTGTCCTCTGGTCCTAGACTCCCCCACTATAGGAAACATCCTCTCCACACCCACTCTGTCTGTGTCCTCTGGTCCTAGACTCCCCCACTATAGGAAACATCCTCTCCACATCCACTCTATCTGTGTCCTCTGGTCCTAGACTCCCGCACTCTAGGAAACATCCTCCCCACATCCACTCTATCTGTGTCCTCCGGTCCTAGACTCCCCCACTATAGGAAACATCCTCTCCATACCCACTGTATCTGTGTCCTCTGGTCCTAGACTCCCCGACTATAGGAAACATCCTCTCCACACCCACTCTATCTGTGCCCTGTGGTTCTTGACTCCCCCACTATAGGGAACATCCTCTCCACATCCAGTCTATCTGCGTCCTCTGGTCCTAGACTCCACCACTGTAGGAGACATCCTCTCCACATCCACTCTATCTGTGTCCTCTGGTCCTAGACTCACCCCACTATAGGAGACATCCACTCCACATCCACTCAATCTGTGTCCTCTGGTCCTAGACTCCCCCACTATAGGAAACATCCTCTCCACATCCACTATATCTGTGCCCTCTGTTCCCAGACTCCCCCACTATAGGAAACATCCTCTCCACATCCACTATATCGGTGTCCTCTGGCCCTAGGCTCCCCCACTATAGGAAACATCCTCTCCACATCCACTCTATCAGTGTCCTCTGGTCCTAGACTCCCCCACTATAGGAAACATCCTCTCCACATCTACTCTATCTGTGTCCTCTGGTACTAGACTCCCCCACTACAGGAAACATCCTCTAAACATCCACTCTATCTGTGGCCTCCGGACCTAGACTCTCACACTATAGGAAACATCCTCTCCACATCCACTGTATCTGTGGCCTCTGGACTAGACTGTCACACTATACGAAACATCCTCTCCACATCCACTATATCTGTGTCTTCTGGTCCTAGACTCCCCAACTATAGGAAACATCCTCTCCACATCCACTCTATCTGTGGCCTCTGGACCTAGACTCCCCCACTCTAGGAAACATCCTCGCCACATCCACTCTATCTGTGTCCTCCGGTCCTAGACTCCCCCACTATAGGAAACATCCTCTCCACACCCACTCTATCTGTGTCCTCTGGTACTAGACTCCCCCACTACAGGAAACATCCTCTAAACATCCACTCTATCTGTGGCCTCTGGACCTAGACTCTCACACTATACGAAACATCCTCTCCACATCCACTATATCTGTGTCTTCTGGTCCTAGACTCCCCCACTTTAGGAAACATCCTCTCCACACCCACTCTATCTGTGTCCTCTGGTCCTAGACTCCCCCACTATAGGAAACATCCTCTCCACATCCACTCTATCTGTGTCCTCTGGTACTAGACTCCCCCACTACAGGAAACATCCTCTCCACATCCACTCTATCTGTGTCCTCTGGTCCCAGACTCCCTCTCTATAGGAAACATCCTCTCCAAATCCACTCAATCTGTGTCCTCTGGTCCTAGACTCCCCCACTATAGAAACATCCACTCCACATCCATTCTATCTGTGTCCTCTGGTCCTAGACTCCCCCACTACAGGAAACATCCTCTAAACATCCACTCTATCTGTGGCCTCTGGACCTAGACTCTCACACTATAGGAAACATCCTCTCCACATCCACTGTATCTGTGGCCTCTGGACCTAGACTGTCACACTATACGAAACATCCTCTCCACATCCACTATATCTGTGTCTTCTGGTCCTAGACTCCCCCACTATAGGAAACATCCTCTCCACATCCACTCTATCTGTGGCCTCTGGACCTAGACTCCCCCACTCTAGGAAACATCCTCTCCACATCCACTCTATCTGTGTCCTCCGGTCCTAGACTCCCCCACTATAGGAAACATCCTCTCCACACCCACTCTATCTGTGTCCTCTGGTACTAGACTCCCCCACTACAGGAAACATCCTCTAAACATCCACTCTATCTGTGGCCTCTGGACCTAGACTCTCACACTATACGAAACATCCTCTCCACATCCACTATATCTGTGTCTTCTGGTCCTAGACTCCCCCACTATAGGAAACATCCTCTCCACATCCACTCGATCTGTGTCCTCTGGTCCTAGACTCCCCCACTCTAGGAAACAACCTCTCCACATCCACTCTATCTGTGTCCTCTGGTCCTAGACTCCCCCACTACAGGAAACATCCTCTCCACACCCACTCTATCTGTGTCCTCTGGTCCTAGACTCCCCCACTATAGGAAACATCCTCTCCACATCCACTCTATCTGTGTCCTCTGGTACTAGACTCCCCCACTACAGGAAACATCCTCTCCACACCCACTCTATCTGTGCCCTCTGGTTCTTGACTCCCCCACTATAGGGAACATCCTCTCCACATCCAGTCTATCTGCGTCCTCTGGTCCTAGACTCCACCACTGTAGGAGACATCCTCTCCACATCCACTCTATCTGTGTCCTCTGGTCCTAGACTCACGCCACTATAGGAGACATCCACTCCAGATCCACTCAATCTGTGTCCTCTGGTCCTAGACTCCCCCACTATAGAAACATCCTCTCCACATCCATTCTATCTGTGTCCTCTGGTCCTAGACTCCCCTACTATAGAAACATCCTCTCCACATCCACTCTATCTGTGTCCTCTGGTCCCAGACTCCCTCACTATAAGAAACATCCTCTCCACACCCACTCTATCAGTGTCCTCTGGCCTAGACTCCCCAACGATAGGAAACATCCTCTCCACATCCACTCTCTCTGTGTCCTCTAGTCCTAGACTCCCCCACTATAGAAACATCCTCTCCACATCCACACAATCTGTGTCCTCGGGTCCCAGACTTCCCCGCTATAGGAAACATTCTCTCCACACACACTCTATCTGTGTCCTCTGGTCCGAGACTCCCCCACTATAAGAAACATCCTCTCCACATCCACTCTATCTGTGTCCTCTGGTCCAAGCCTCCCCCACTATAGGAAACATCCTCTCCACATCCACTCTGTCGGTGTCCTCTGGTCCCAGACTCCCCCACTATAGGAAACATCCTCTCCACACCCACTCTATCAGTGTCCTCTGGCCTAGACTCCCCAACGATAGGAAACATCCTCTCCACATCCACTCTCTCTGTGTCCTCTAGTCCTAGACTCCCCCACTATAGAAACATCCTCTCCACATCCACACTATCTGTGTTCTCGGGTCCCAGACTTCCCCGCTATAGGAAACATTCTCTCCACACACACTCTATCTGTGTCCTCTGGTCCGAGACTCCCCCATTATAAGAAACATCCTCTCCACATCCACTCTATCTGTGTCCTCTGGTCCTAGACTCCCCCACTCTAGGAAACAACCTCTCCACATCCACTCTATCTGTGTCCTCTGGTCCTAGACTCCCCCACTCTAGGAAACAACTTCTCCACATCCACTCTATCTGTGTCCTCTGGTCCTAGACTCCCCCACTATAGGAAACATCCTCTCCACACCCACTCTATCTGTGTCCTCTGGTCCTAGACTCCCCCACTATAGGAAACATCCTCTGCACTCCCACGCTATCTGTGTCCTCTGGTCCTAGACTCCCCCACTATAAGAAACATTCTCTCCACATCCACACTATCTGTGTCTTCTGGTACTAGACTCCCCCACTACAGGAAAAATCCTCTCCACATCCACTCTATCTCTGTCCTCTGGTCCCAGACTCCCTCTCTATAGGAAACATCCTCTCCACATCCAATATATCTGTGCCCTCTGGTCCCAGACTCCCCTACTATAGGAAACATCCTCTCCACATCCACTATATCTGTATCCTCTGGTCCTAGGGTACCCCACTATAGGAAACATCCTCTCTACATCCACTCTATCGGTGTCCTCTGGTCCTAGACGACCCACTATAGGAAAAATCCTCTCCACATCCACTCTATCTGTGTCCTCTGGTCCTAGACTCCCCCACTATAGGAAACATCCTCTCCACACCCACTCTGTCTGTGTCCTCTGGTCCTAGACTCCCCCACTATAGGAAACATCCTCTCCACATCCACTCTATCTGTGTCCTCTGGTCCTAGACTCCCGCACTCTAGGAAACATCCTCCCCACATCCACTCTATCTGTGTCCTCCGGTCCTAGACTCCCCCACTATAGGAAACATCCTCTCCATACCCACTGTATCTGTGTCCTCTGGTCCTAGACTCCCCGACTATAGGAAACATCCTCTCCACACCCACTCTATCTGTGCCCTGTGGTTCTTGACTCCCCCACTATAGGGAACATCCTCTCCACATCCAGTCTATCTGCGTCCTCTGGTCCTAGACTCCACCACTGTAGGAGACATCCTCTCCACATCCACTCTATCTGTGTCCTCTGGTCCTAGACTCACCCCACTATAGGAGACATCCACTCCACATCCACTCAATCTGTGTCCTCTGGTCCTAGACTCCCCCACTATAGGAAACATCCTCTCCACATCCACTATATCTGTGCCCTCTGTTCCCAGACTCCCCCACTATAGGAAACATCCTCTCCACATCCACTATATCGGTGTCCTCTGGCCCTAGGCTCCCCCACTATAGGAAACATCCTCTCCACATCCACTCTATCAGTGTCCTCTGGTCCTAGACTCCCCCACTATAGGAAACATCCTCTCCACATCTACTCTATCTGTGTCCTCTGGTACTAGACTCCCCCACTACAGGAAACATCCTCTAAACATCCACTCTATCTGTGGCCTCCGGACCTAGACTCTCACACTATAGGAAACATCCTCTCCACATCCACTGTATCTGTGGCCTCTGGACTAGACTGTCACACTATACGAAACATCCTCTCCACATCCACTATATCTGTGTCTTCTGGTCCTAGACTCCCCAACTATAGGAAACATCCTCTCCACATCCACTCTATCTGTGGCCTCTGGACCTAGACTCCCCCACTCTAGGAAACATCCTCGCCACATCCACTCTATCTGTGTCCTCCGGTCCTAGACTCCCCCACTATAGGAAACATCCTCTCCACACCCACTCTATCTGTGTCCTCTGGTACTAGACTCCCCCACTACAGGAAACATCCTCTAAACATCCACTCTATCTGTGGCCTCTGGACCTAGACTCTCACACTATACGAAACATCCTCTCCACATCCACTATATCTGTGTCTTCTGGTCCTAGACTCCCCCACTTTAGGAAACATCCTCTCCACACCCACTCTATCTGTGTCCTCTGGTCCTAGACTCCCCCACTATAGGAAACATCCTCTCCACATCCACTCTATCTGTGTCCTCTGGTACTAGACTCCCCCACTACAGGAAACATCCTCTCCACATCCACTCTATCTGTGTCCTCTGGTCCCAGACTCCCTCTCTATAGGAAACATCCTCTCCAAATCCACTCAATCTGTGTCCTCTGGTCCTAGACTCCCCCACTATAGAAACATCCACTCCACATCCATTCTATCTGTGTCCTCTGGTCCTAGACTCCCCCACTACAGGAAACATCCTCTAAACATCCACTCTATCTGTGGCCTCTGGACCTAGACTCTCACACTATAGGAAACATCCTCTCCACATCCACTGTATCTGTGGCCTCTGGACCTAGACTGTCACACTATACGAAACATCCTCTCCACATCCACTATATCTGTGTCTTCTGGTCCTAGACTCCCCCACTATAGGAAACATCCTCTCCACATCCACTCTATCTGTGGCCTCTGGACCTAGACTCCCCCACTCTAGGAAACATCCTCTCCACATCCACTCTATCTGTGTCCTCCGGTCCTAGACTCCCCCACTATAGGAAACATCCTCTCCACACCCACTCTATCTGTGTCCTCTGGTACTAGACTCCCCCACTACAGGAAACATCCTCTAAACATCCACTCTATCTGTGGCCTCTGGACCTAGACTCTCACACTATACGAAACATCCTCTCCACATCCACTATATCTGTGTCTTCTGGTCCTAGACTCCCCCACTATAGGAAACATCCTCTCCACATCCACTCGATCTGTGTCCTCTGGTCCTAGACTCCCCCACTCTAGGAAACAACCTCTCCACATCCACTCTATCTGTGTCCTCTGGTCCTAGACTCCCCCACTACAGGAAACATCCTCTCCACACCCACTCTATCTGTGTCCTCTGGTCCTAGACTCCCCCACTATAGGAAACATCCTCTCCACATCCACTCTATCTGTGTCCTCTGGTACTAGACTCCCCCACTACAGGAAACATCCTCTCCACATCCACTCTATCTGTGTCCTCTGGTCCCAGACTCCCTCTCTATAGGAAACATCCTCTCCAAATCCACTCTATCTGTGGCCTCTGGACCTAGACTCTCACACTATAGGAAACATCCTCTCCACATCCAATATATCTGTGCCCTCTGGTCCCAGACTCCCCCACTGTAGGAAACATCCTCTCCACATCCACGATATCTGCGTCCTCTGGTCCTAGACTCCACCACTGTAGGAGACATCCTCTCCACATCCACTCTATCTGTGTCCTCTGGTCCTAGACTCACCCCACTATAGGAGACATCCACTCCACATCCACTCAATCTGTGTCCTCTGGTCCTAGACTCCCCCACTATAGGAAACATCCTCTCCACATCCACTATATCTGTGCCCTCTGTTCCCAGACTCCCCCACTATAGGAAACATCCTCTCCACATCCACTATATCGGTGTCCTCTGGCCCTAGGCTCCCCCACTATAGGAAACATCCTCTCCACATCCACTCTATCAGTGTCCTCTGGTCCTAGACTCCCCCACTATAGGAAACATCCTCTCCACATCTACTCTATCTGTGTCCTCTGGTACTAGACTCCCCCACTACAGGAAACATCCTCTAAACATCCACTCTATCTGTGGCCTCTGGACCTAGACTCTCACACTATAGGAAACATCCTCTCCACATCCACTGTATCTGTGGCCTCTGGACTAGACTGTCACACTATACGAAACATCCTCTCCACATCCACTATATCTGTGTCTTCTGGTCCTAGACTCCCCAACTATAGGAAACATCCTCTCCACATCCACTCTATCTGTGGCCTCTGGACCTAGACTCCCCCACTCTAGGAAACATCCTCGCCACATCCACTCTATCTGTGTCCTCCGGTCCTAGACTCCCCCACTATAGGAAACATCCTCTCCACACCCACTCTATCTGTGTCCTCTGGTACTAGACTCCCCCAC
The DNA here is from genome assembly GCF_030144855.1 of Hypanus sabinus. Taxonomy (NCBI): domain Eukaryota; kingdom Metazoa; phylum Chordata; class Chondrichthyes; order Myliobatiformes; family Dasyatidae; genus Hypanus; species Hypanus sabinus. Next base: position 183,919 of record NW_026781316.1, read on the forward strand.
TACAGGAAACATCCTCTAAACATCCACTCTATCTGTGGCCTCTGGACCTAGACTCTCACACTATACGAAACATCCTCTCCACATCCACTATATCTGTGTCTTCTGGTCCTAGACTCCCCCACTTTAGGAAACATCCTCTCCACACCCACTCTATCTGTGTCCTCTGGTCCTAGACTCCCCCACTATAGGAAACATCCTCTCCACATCCACTCTATCTGTGTCCTCTGGTACTAGACTCCCCCACTACAGGAAACATCCTCTCCACATCCACTCTATCTGTGTCCTCTGGTCCCAGACTCCCTCTCTATAGGAAACATCCTCTCCAAATCCACTCAATCTGTGTCCTCTGGTCCTAGACTCCCCCACTATAGAAACATCCACTCCACATCCATTCTATCTGTGTCCTCTGGTCCTAGACTCCCCCACTACAGGAAACATCCTCTAAACATCCACTCTATCTGTGGCCTCTGGACCTAGACTCTCACACTATAGGAAACATCCTCTCCACATCCACTGTATCTGTGGCCTCTGGACCTAGACTGTCACACTATACGAAACATCCTCTCCACATCCACTATATCTGTGTCTTCTGGTCCTAGACTCCCCCACTATAGGAAACATCCTCTCCACATCCACTCTATCTGTGGCCTCTGGACCTAGACTCCCCCACTCTAGGAAACATCCTCTCCACATCCACTCTATCTGTGTCCTCCGGTCCTAGACTCCCCCACTATAGGAAACATCCTCTCCACACCCACTCTATCTGTGTCCTCTGGTACTAGACTCCCCCACTACAGGAAACATCCTCTAAACATCCACTCTATCTGTGGCCTCTGGACCTAGACTCTCACACTATACGAAACATCCTCTCCACATCCACTATATCTGTGTCTTCTGGTCCTAGACTCCCCCACTATAGGAAACATCCTCTCCACATCCACTCGATCTGTGTCCTCTGGTCCTAGACTCCCCCACTCTAGGAAACAACCTCTCCACATCCACTCTATCTGTGTCCTCTGGTCCTAGACTCCCCCACTACAGGAAACATCCTCTCCACACCCACTCTATCTGTGTCCTCTGGTCCTAGACTCCCCCACTATAGGAAACATCCTCTCCACATCCACTCTATCTGTGTCCTCTGGTACTAGACTCCCCCACTACAGGAAACATCCTCTCCACATCCACTCTATCTGTGTCCTCTGGTCCCAGACTCCCTCTCTATAGGAAACATCCTCTCCAAATCCACTCTATCTGTGGCCTCTGGACCTAGACTCTCACACTATAGGAAACATCCTCTCCACATCCAATATATCTGTGCCCTCTGGTCCCAGACTCCCCCACTGTAGGAAACATCCTCTCCACATCCACGATATCTGTATCCTCTGGTCCTAGGCTCCCCCACTATAGGAAACATCCTCTCTACATCCACTCTATCTGTGCCCTCTCGTCCTAGACTCCCCCACTATAGGAAACATTCACTCCACACCCACTCTATCTGTGTCCTCTGGTCCGAGACTCCCCCACTATAAGAAACATCATCTCTACATCCACTCTATTTGTGCCCTCTGGGTCTGGACTCCTCTACTATAGGAAACATCCTCTCCACATCCACTCTATCTGTGTCCTCTGGTCCTGGACTCCCCCAGTCCAGGAAACATCCTCTCTACATCCACTCTATCTGTGTCCCCTGGTCCTAGACTCCCCCAGTCCGGGAAACATCCTCTCCACATCCACTCTATCTGTGTCCTCTGGACCTGGACTCCCCCACTATAGGAACATGCTCTCCACATCCACTCTATCAGTGTCCTCTGGTCCTAGACTACCCTGCTATAGGAAACATCCTCTCCACACCCACTCCGTCTGTGTCCTCTGGTCCTAGACTCCCCCACTATAGGAAACATCCCCTCCACACTCACTCTATCTGTGTCCTCTGGTCCTAGACTCCCCCACTATAGGAAACATCCTCTCCAGACCACCTCTATCTGTGTCCTCTGGTCCTAGACTCACACTATAGGAAACATCCTCTCCACATCCACTCTATCTGTGTCCTCTGATCCTAGACTCCCCACTATAGGAAACATCCTCTCCACACCCACTCTATCAGTGCCCTCTGGTCCCAGACTCCCCCACTATAGGAAACATCCTCTCCACACCCACTCTATCTGTGTCCTCTGGTCCTAGACTCCCGCACTCTAGGAAACATCCTCTCCACATCCACTCTATCTGTGTCCTCCGGTCCTAGACTCCCCCACTATAGGAAACATCCTCTCCATACCCACTGTATCTGTGTCCTCTGGTCCTAGACTCCCCGACTATAGGAAACATCCTCTCCACACCCACTCTATCTGTGCCCTCTGGTTCTTGACTCCCCCACTATAGGGAACATCCTCTCCACATCCAGTCTATCTGCGTCCTCTGGTCCTAGACTCCACCACTGTAGGAGACATCCTCTCCACATCCACTCTATCTGTGTCCTCTGGTCCTAGACTCACCCCACTATAGGAGACATCCTCTCCACATCCACTCTATCTGTGTCCTCTGGTCCTAGACTCCCCCACTATAGAAACATCCTCTCCACATCCATTCTATCTGTGTCCTCTGGTCCTAGACTCCCCCACTATAGAAACATCCTCTCCACATCCACTCTATCTGTGTCCTCTGGTCCCAGACTCCCTCACTATAAGAAACATCCTCTCCACATCCACTCTATCTGTGTCCTCTGGACGTAGACTCTCCCACCATAGGAAACATCCTCTCCACATCCACTATATCTGTGCCCTCTGTTCCCAGACTCCCCCACTATAGGAAACATCCTCTCCACATCCACTATATCGGTGTCCTCTGGCCCTAGGCTCCCCCACTATAGGAAACATCCTCTCAACATCCACTCTATCTGTGTTCTCGGGTCCCAGACTTCTCCGCTATAGGAAACATTCTCTCCACACCCACTCTATGTGTGTCCTCTGGTCCGAGACTCCCCCACTATAAGAAACATCCTCTCTACATCGACTCTATTTGTGCCCTCTGGTCCTAGACTTCCCCACTATAGGAAATATTCACTCCACACCCACTCTATCTGTGTCCTCTTGTCCGAGACTCCCCCACAATAAGAAACATCATCTCTACATCCACTCTATTTGTGCCCTCTGGTCCTGGACTCCCCTACTATAGGAAACATCCTCTCCACATCCACTCTATCTGTGTCCTCTGGTCCTGGACTCCCCCAGTCCAGGAAACATCCTCTCTACATCCACTATATCTGTGTCCCCTGGTCCTAGACTCCCCCAGTCCGGGAAACATCCTCTCCACATCCACTCTATCTGTGTCCTCTGGACCTGGACTCCCCCACTATAGGAACATGCTCTCCACATCCACTCTATCAGTGTCCTCTGGTCCTAGACTACCCTGCTATAGGAAACATCCTCTCCACACCCACTCCGTCTGTGTCCTCTGGTCCTAGACTCCCCCACTATAGGAAACATCCCCTCCACACTCACTCTATCTGTGTCCTCTGGTCCTAGACTCCCCCACTATAGGAAACATCCTCTCCAGACCACCTCTATCTGTGTCCTCTGGTCCTAGACTCACACTATAGGAAACATCCTCTCCACATCCACTCTATCTGTGTCCTCTGATCCTAGACTCCCCACTATAGGAAACATCCTCTCCACACCCACTCTATCAGTGCCCTCTGGTCCCAGACTCCCCCACTATAGGAAACATCCTCTCCACACCCACTCTATCTGTGTCCTCTGGTCCGAGACTCCCCCACTATAAGAAACATCATCTCTACATCCACTCTATTTGTGCCCTCTGGTCCTGGACTCCCCTACTATAGGAAACATCCTCTCCACATCCACTCTATCTGTGTCCTCTGGTCCTGGACTCCCCCAGTCCAGGAAACATCCTCTCTACATCCACTCTATCTGTGTCCCCTGGTCCTAGACTCCCCCAGTCCGGGAAACATCCTCTCCACATCCACTCTATCTGTGTCCTCTGGACCTGGACTCCCCCACTATAGGAACATGCTCTCCACATCCACTCTATCAGTGTCCTCTGGTCCTAGACTACCCTGCTATAGGAAACATCCTCTCCACACCCACTCCGTCTGTGTCCTCTGGTCCTAGACTCCCCCACTATAGGAAACATCCCCTCCACACTCACTCTATCTGTGTCCTCTGGTCCTAGACTCCCCCACTATAGGAAACATCCTCTCCAGACCACCACTATCTGTGTCCTCTGGTCCTAGACTCACACTATAGGAAACATCCTCTCCACATCCACTCTATCTGTGTCCTCTGATCCTAGACTCCCCACTATACGAAACATCCTCTCCACACCCACTCTATCAGTGCCCTCTGGTCCCAGACTCCCCCACTATAGGAAACATCCTCTCCACACCCACTCTATCTGTGTCCTCTGGTCCTAGACTCCCGCACTCTAGGAAACATCCTCTCCACATCCACTCTATCTGTGTCCTCCGGTCCTAGACTCCCCCACTATAGGAAACATCCTCTCCATACCCACTGTATCTGTGTCCTCTGGTCCTAGACTCCCCGACTATAGGAAACATCCTCTCCACACCCACTCTATCTGTGCCCTCTGGTTCTTGACTCCCCCACTATAGGGAACATCCTCTCCACATCCAGTCTATCTGCGTCCTCTGGTCCTAGTCTCCACCACTGTAGGAGACATCCTCTCCACATCCACTCTATCTGTGTCCTCTGGTCCTAGACTCACCCCACTATAGGAGACATCCTCTCCACATCCACTCTATCTGTGTCCTCTGGTACTAGACTCCCCCACTATAGAAACATCCTCTCCACATCCATTCTATCTGTGTCCTCTGGTCCTAGACTCCCCCACTATAGAAACATCCTCTCCACATCCACTCTATCTGTGTCCTCTGGTCCCAGACTCCCTCACTATAAGAAACATCCTCTCCACATCCACTCTATCTGTGTCCTCTGGACGTAGACTCTCCCACCATAGGAAACATCCTCTCCACATCCACTATATCTGTGCCCTCTGTTCCCAGACTCCCCCACTATAGGAAACATCCTCTCCACATCCACTATATCGGTGTCATCTGGCCCTAGGCTCCCCCACTATAGGAAACATCCTCTCTACATCCACTCTATCTGTGTCCTCTGGTACTAGACTCCCCCACTACAGGAAACATCCTCTAAACATCCACTCTATCTGTGGCCTCTGGACCTAGACTCTCACACTATAGGAAACATCCTCTCCACATCCACTGTATCTGTGGCCTCTGGACTAGACTGTCACACTATACGAAACATCCTCTCCACATCCACTATATCTGTGTCTTCTGGTCCTAGACTCCCCAACTATAGGAAACATCCTCTCCACATCCACTCTATCTGTGGCCTCTGGACCTAGACTCCCCCACTCTAGGAAACATCCTCTCCACATCCACTCTATCTGTGTCCTCCGGTCCTAGACTCCCCCACTATAGGAAACATCCTCTCCACACCCACTCTATCTGTGTCCTCTGGTACTAGACTCCCCCACTACAGGAAACATCCTCTAAACATCCACTCTATCTGTGGCCTCTGGACCTAGACTCTCACACTATACGAAACATCCTCTCCACATCCACTATATCTGTGTCTTCTGGTCCTAGACTCCCCCACTATAGGAAACATCCTCTCCACATCCACTCTATCTGTGTCCTCTGGTCCTAGACTCCCCCACTCTAGGAAACAACCTCTCCACATCCACTCTATCTGTGTCCTCTGGTCCTAGACTCCCCCACTTTAGGAAACATCCTCTCCACACCCACTCTATCTGTGTCCTCTGGTCCTAGACTCCCCCACTATAGGAAACATCCTCTCCACATCCACTCTATCTGTGTCCTCTGGTACTAGACTCCCCCACTACAGGAAACATCCTCTCCACATCCACTCTATCTGTGTCCTCTGGTCCCAGACTCCCTCTCTATAGGAAACATCCTCTCCAAATCCACTCAATCTGTGTCCTCTGGTACTAGACTCCCCCACTATAGAAACATCCTCTCCACATCCATTCTATCTGTGTCCTCTGGTCCTAGACTCCCCCACTACAGGAAACATCCTCTAAACATCCACTCTATCTGTGGCCTCTGGACCTAGACTCTCACACTATAGGAAACATCCTCTCCACATCCACTGTATCTGTGGCCTCTGGACCTAGACTGTCACACTATACGAAACATCCTCTCCACATCCACTATATCTGTGTCTTCTGGTCCTAGACTCCCCCACTATAGGAAACATCCTCTCCACATCCACTCTATCTGTGGCCTCTGGACCTAGACTCCCCCACTCTAGGAAACATCCTCTCCACATCCACTCTATCTGTGTCCTCCGGTCCTAGACTCCCCCACTATAGGAAACATCCTCTCCACACCCACTCTATCTGTGTCCTCTGGTACTAGACTCCCCCACTACAGGAAACATCCTCTAAACATCCACTCTATCTGTGGCCTCTGGACCTAAACTCTCACACTATACGAAACATCCTCTCCGCATCCACTATATCTGTGTCTTCTGGTCCTAGACTCCCCCACTATAGGAAACATCCTCTCCACATCCACTCGATCTGTGTCCTCTGGTCCTAGACTCCCCCACTCTAGGAAACAACCTCTCCACATCCACTCTATCTGTGTCCTCTGGTCCTAGACTCCCCCACTACAGGAAACATCCTCTCCACACCCACTCTATCTGTGTCCTCTGGTCCTAGACTCCCCCACTATAGGAAACATCCTCTCCACATCCACTCTATCTGTGTCCTCTGGTACTAGACTCCCCCACTACAGGAAACATCCTCTCCACATCCACTCTATCTGTGTCCTCTGGTCCCAGACTCCCTCTCTATAGGAAACATCCTCTCCAAATCCACTCTATCTGTGGCCTCTGGACCTAGACTCTCACACTATAGGAAACATCCTCTCCACATCCAATATATCTGTGCCCTCTGGTCCCAGACTCCCCCACTGTAGGAAACATCCTCTCCACATCCACGATATCTGTATCCTCTGGTCCTAGGCTCCCCCACTATAGGAAACATCCTCTCTACATCCACTCTATCTGTGCCCTCTCGTCCTAGACTCCCCCACTATAGGAAACATTCACTCCACACCCACTCTATCTGTGTCCTCTGGTCCGAGACTCCCCAATATAAGAAACATCATCTCTACATCCACTCTATTTGTGCCCTCTGGTCCTGGACTCCTCTACTATAGGAAACATCCTCTCCACATCCACTCTATCTGTGTCCTCTGGTCCTGGACTCCCCCAGTCCAGGAAACATCCTCTCTACATCCACTCTATCTGTGTCCCCTGGTCCTAGACTCCCCCAGTCCCGGGAAACATCCTCTCCACATCCACTCTATCTGTGTCCTCTGGACCTGGACTCCCCCACTATAGGAACATGCTCTCCACATCCACTCTATCAGTGTCCTCTGGTCCTAGACTACCCTGCTATAGGAAACATCCTCTCCACACCCACTCCGTCTGTATCCTCTGGTCCTAGACTCCCCCACTATAGGAAACATCCCCTCCACACTCACTCTATCTGTGTCCTCTGGTCCTAGACTCCCCCACTATAGGAAACATCCTCTCCAGACCACCTCTATCTGTGTCCTCTGGTCCTAGACTCACACTATAGGAAACATCCTCTCCACATCCACTCTATCTGTGTCCTCTGATCCTAGACTCCCCACTATAGGAAACATCCTCTCCACACCCACTCTATCAGTGCCCTCTGGTCCCAGACTCCCCCACTATAGGAAACATCCTCTCCACACCCACTCTATCTGTGTCCTCTGGTCCTAGACTCCCGCACTCTAGGAAACATCCTCTCCACATCCACTCTATCTGTGTCCTCCGGTCCTAGACTCCCCCACTATAGGAAACATCCTCTCCATACCCACTGTATCTGTGTCCTCTGGTCCTAGACTCCCCGACTATAGGAAACATCCTCTCCACACCCACTCTATCTGTGCCCTCTGGTTCTTGACTCCCCCACTATAGGGAACATCCTCTCCACATCCAGTCTATCTGCGTCCTCTGGTCCTAGACTCCACCACTGTAGGAGACATCCTCTCCACATCCACTCTATCTGTGTCCTCTGGTCCTAGACTCACCCCACTATAGGAGACATCCTCTCCACATCCACTCTATCTGTGTCCTCTGGTCCTAGACTCCCCCACTATAGAAACATCCTCTCCACATCCATTCTATCTGTGTCCTCTGGTCCTAGACTCCCCCACTATAGAAACATCCTCTCCACATCCACTCTATCTGTGTCCTCTGGTCCCAGACTCCCTCACTATAAGAAACATCCTCTCCACATCCACTCTATCTGTGTCCTCTGGACGTAGACTCTCCCACCATAGGAAACATCCTCTCCACATCCACTATATCTGTGCCCTCTGTTCCCAGACTCCCCCACTATAGGAAACATCCTCTCCACATCCACTATATCGGTGTCCTCTGGCCCTAGGCTCCCCCACTATAGGAAACATCCTCTCCACATCCACTCTATCTGTGTCCTCTGGTACTAGACTCCCCCACTACAGGAAACATCCTCTCCACATCCACTCTATCTGTGTCCTCTGGTCCCAGACTCCCTCTCTATAGGAAACATCCTCTCCAAATCCACTCTATCTGTGGCCTCTGGACCTAGACTCTCACACTATAGGAAACATCCTCTCCACATCCAATATATCTGTGCCCTCTGGTCCCAGACTCCCCCACTGTAGGAAACATCCTCTCCACATCCACGATATCTGTATCCTCTGGTCCTAGGCTCCCCCACTATAGGAAACATCCTCTCTACATCCACTCTATCTGTGCCCTCTCGTCCTAGACTCCCCCACTATAGGAAACATTCACTCCACACCCACTCTATCTGTGTCCTCTGGTCCGAGACTCCCCCACTATAAGAAACATCATCTCTACATCCACTCTATTTGTGCCCTCTGGGTCTGGACTCCTCTACTATAGGAAACATCCTCTCCACATCCACTCTATCTGTGTCCTCTGGTCCTGGACTCCCCCAGTCCAGGAAACATCCTCTCTACATCCACTCTATCTGTGTCCCCTGGTCCTAGACTCCCCCAGTCCGGGAAACATCCTCTCCACATCCACTCTATCTGTGTCCTCTGGACCTGGACTCCCCCACTATAGGAACATGCTCTCCACATCCACTCTATCAGTGTCCTCTGGTCCTAGACTACCCTGCTATAGGAAACATCCTCTCCACACCCACTCCGTCTGTGTCCTCTGGTCCTAGACTCCCCCACTATAGGAAACATCCCCTCCACACTCACTCTATCTGTGTCCTCTGGTCCTAGACTCCCCCACTATAGGAAACATCCTCTCCAGACCACCTCTATCTGTGTCCTCTGGTCCTAGACTCACACTATAGGAAACATCCTCTCCACATCCACTCTATCTGTGTCCTCTGATCCTAGACTCCCCACTATAGGAAACATCCTCTCCACACCCACTCTATCAGTGCCCTCTGGTCCCAGACTCCCCCACTATAGGAAACATCCTCTCCACACCCACTCTATCTGTGTCCTCTGGTCCTAGACTCCCGCACTCTAGGAAACATCCTCTCCACATCCACTCTATCTGTGTCCTCCGGTCCTAGACTCCCCCACTATAGGAAACATCCTCTCCATACCCACTGTATCTGTGTCCTCTGGTCCTAGACTCCCCGACTATAGGAAACATCCTCTCCACACCCACTCTATCTGTGCCCTCTGGTTCTTGACTCCCCCACTATAGGGAACATCCTCTCCACATCCAGTCTATCTGCGTCCTCTGGTCCTAGACTCCACCACTGTAGGAGACATCCTCTCCACATCCACTCTATCTGTGTCCTCTGGTCCTAGACTCACCCCACTATAGGAGACATCCTCTCCACATCCACTCTATCTGTGTCCTCTGGTCCTAGACTCCCCCACTATAGAAACATCCTCTCCACATCCATTCTATCTGTGTCCTCTGGTCCTAGACTCCCCCACTATAGAAACATCCTCTCCACATCCACTCTATCTGTGTCCTCTGGTCCCAGACTCCCTCACTATAAGAAACATCCTCTCCACATCCACTCTATCTGTGTCCTCTGGACGTAGACTCTCCCACCATAGGAAACATCCTCTCCACATCCACTATATCTGTGCCCTCTGTTCCCAGACTCCCCCACTATAGGAAACATCCTCTCCACATCCACTATATCGGTGTCCTCTGGCCCTAGGCTCCCCCACTATAGGAAACATCCTCTCAACATCCACTCTATCTGTGTTCTCGGGTCCCAGACTTCTCCGCTATAGGAAACATTCTCTCCACACCCACTCTATGTGTGTCCTCTGGTCCGAGACTCCCCCACTATAAGAAACATCCTCTCTACATCGACTCTATTTGTGCCCTCTGGTCCTAGACTTCCCCACTATAGGAAACATTCACTCCACACCCACTCTATCTGTGTCCTCTTGTCCGAGACTCCCCCACAATAAGAAACATCATCTCTACATCCACTCTATTTGTGCCCTCTGGTCCTGGACTCCCCTACTATAGGAAACATCCTCTCCACATCCACTCTATCTGTGTCCTCTGGTCCTGGACTCCCCCAGTCCAGGAAACATCCTCTCTACATCCACTATATCTGTGTCCCCTGGTCCTAGACTCCCCCAGTCCGGGAAACATCCTCTCCACATCCACTCTATCTGTGTCCTCTGGACCTGGACTCCCCCACTATAGGAACATGCTCTCCACATCCACTCTATCAGTGTCCTCTGGTCCTAGACTACCCTGCTATAGGAAACATCCTCTCCACACCCACTCCGTCTGTGTCCTCTGGTCCTAGACTCCCCCACTATAGGAAACATCCCCTCCACACTCACTCTATCTGTGTCCTCTGGTCCTAGACTCCCCCACTATAGGAAACATCCTCTCCAGACCACCTCTATCTGTGTCCTCTGGTCCTAGACTCACACTATAGGAAACATCCTCTCCACATCCACTCTATCTGTGTCCTCTGATCCTAGACTCCCCACTATAGGAAACATCCTCTCCACACCCACTCTATCAGTGCCCTCTGGTCCCAGACTCCCCCACTATAGGAAACATCCTCTCCACACCCACTCTATCTGTGTCCTCTGGTCCGAGACTCCCCCACTATAAGAAACATCATCTCTACATCCACTCTATTTGTGCCCTCTGGTCCTGGACTCCCCTACTATAGGAAACATCCTCTCCACATCCACTCTATCTGTGTCCTCTGGTCCTGGACTCCCCCAGTCCAGGAAACATCCTCTCTACATCCACTCTATCTGTGTCCCCTGGTCCTAGACTCCCCCAGTCCGGGAAACATCCTCTCCACATCCACTCTATCTGTGTCCTCTGGACCTGGACTCCCCCACTATAGGAACATGCTCTCCACATCCACTCTATCAGTGTCCTCTGGTCCTAGACTACCCTGCTATAGGAAACATCCTCTCCACACCCACTCCGTCTGTGTCCTCTGGTCCTAGACTCCCCCACTATAGGAAACATCCCCTCCACACTCACTCTATCTGTGTCCTCTGGTCCTAGACTCCCCCACTATAGGAAACATCCTCTCCAGACCACCTCTATCTGTGTCCTCTGGTCCTAGACTCACACTATAGGAAACATCCTCTCCACATCCACTCTATCTGTGTCCTCTGATCCTAGACTCCCCACTATACGAAACATCCTCTCCACACCCACTCTATCAGTGCCCTCTGGTCCCAGACTCCCCCACTATAGGAAACATCCTCTCCACACCCACTCTATCTGTGTCCTCTGGTCCTAGACTCCCGCACTCTAGGAAACATCCTCTCCACATCCACTCTATCTGTGTCCTCCGGTCCTAGACTCCCCCACTATAGGAAACATCCTCTCCATACCCACTGTATCTGTGTCCTCTGGTCCTAGACTCCCCGACTATAGGAAACATCCTCTCCACACCCACTCTATCTGTGCCCTCTGGTTCTTGACTCCCCCACTATAGGGAACATCCTCTCCACATCCAGTCTATCTGCGTCCTCTGGTCCTAGTCTCCACCACTGTAGGAGACATCCTCTCCACATCCACTCTATCTGTGTCCTCTGGTCCTAGACTCACCCCACTATAGGAGACATCCTCTCCACATCCACTCTATCTGTGTCCTCTGGTCCTAGACTCCCCCACTATAGAAACATCCTCTCCACATCCATTCTATCTGTGTCCTCTGGTCCTAGACTCCCCCACTATAGAAACATCCTCTCCACATCCACTCTATCTGTGTCCTCTGGTCCCAGACTCCCTCACTATAAGAAACATCCTCTCCACATCCACTCTATCTGTGTCCTCTGGACGTGGACTCTCCCACCATAGGAAACATCCTCTCCACATCCACTATATCTGTGCCCTCTGTTCCCAGACTCCCCCACTATAGGAAACATCCTCTCCACATCCACTATATCGGTGTCATCTGGCCCTAGGCTCCCCCACTATAGGAAACATCCTCTCTACATCCACTCTATCTGTGTCCTCTGGTACTAGACTCCCCCACTACAGGAAACATCCTCTAAACTTCCACTCTATCTGTGGCCTCTGGACCTAGACTCTCACACTATAGGAAACATCCTCTCCACATCCACTGTATCTGTGGCCTCTGGACTAGACTGTCACACTATACGAAACATCCTCTCCACATCCACTATATCTGTGTCTTCTGGTCCTAGACTCCCCAACTATAGGAAACATCCTCTCCACATCCACTCTATCTGTGGCCTCTGGACCTAGACTCCCCCACTCTAGGAAACATCCTCTCCACATCCACTCTATCTGTGTCCTCCGGTCCTAGACTCCCCCACTATAGGAAACATCCTCTCCACACCCACTCTATCTGTGTCCTCTGGTACTAGACTCCCCCACTACAGGAAACATCCTCTAAACATCCACTCTATCTGTGGCCTCTGGACCTAGACTCTCACACTATACGAAACATCCTCTCCACATCCACTATATCTGTGTCTTCTGGTCCTAGACTCCCCCACTATAGGAAACATCCTCTCCACATCCACTCTATCTGTGTCCTCTGGTCCTAGACTCCCCCACTCTAGGAAACAACCTCTCCACATCCACTCTATCTGTGTCCTCTGGTCCTAGACTCCCCCACTTTAGGAAACATCCTCTCCACACCCACTCTATCTGTGTCCTCTGGTCCTAGACTCCCCCACTATAGGAAACATCCTCTCCACATCCACTCTATCTGTGTCCTCTGGTACTAGACTCCCCCACTACAGGAAACATCCTCTCCACATCCACTCTATCTGTGTCCTCTGGTCCCAGACTCCCTCTCTATAGGAAACATCCTCTCCAAATCCACTCAATCTGTGTCCTCTGGTACTAGACTCCCCCACTATAGAAACATCCTCTCCACATCCATTCTATCTGTGTCCATCCATTCTATCTGTGTCCTCTGGTCCTAGACTCCCCCACTACAGGAAACATCCTCTAAACATCCACTCTATCTGTGGCCTCTGGACCTAGACTCTCACACTATAGGAAACATCCTCTCCACATCCACTGTATCTGTGGCCTCTGGACCTAGACTGTCACACTATACGAAACATCCTCTCCACATCCACTATATCTGTGTCTTCTGGTCCTAGACTCCCCCACTATAGGAAACATCCTCTCCACATCCACTCTATCTGTGGCCTCTGGACCTAGACTCCCCCACTCTAGGAAACATCCTCTCCACATCCACTCTATCTGTGTCCTCCGGTCCTAGACTCCCCCACTATAGGAAACATCCTCTCCACACCCACTCTATCTGTGTCCTCTGGTACTAGACTCCCCCACTACAGGAAACATCCTCTAAACATCCACTCTATCTGTGGCCTCTGGACCTAGACTCTCACACTATACGAAACATCCTCTCCGCATCCACTATATCTGTGTCTTCTGGTCCTAGACTCCCCCACTATAGGAAACATCCTCTCCACATCCACTCGATCTGTGTCCTCTGGTCCTAGACTCCCCCACTCTAGGAAACAACCTCTCCACATCCACTCTATCTGTGTCCTCTGGTCCTAGACTCCCCCACTACAGGAAACATCCTCTCCACACCCACTCTATCTGTGTCCTCTGGTCCTAGACTCCCCCACTATAGGAAACATCCTCTCCACATCCACTCTATCTGTGTCCTCTGGTACTAGACTCCCCCACTACAGGAAACATCCTCTCCACATTCACTCTATCTGTGTCCTCTGGTCCCAGACTCCCTCTCTATAGGAAACATCCTCTCCAAATCCACTCTATCTGTGGCCTCTGGACCTAGACTCTCACACTATAGGAAACATCCTCTCCACATCCAATATATCTGTGCCCTCTGGTCCCAGACTCCCCCACTGTAGGAAACATCCTCTCCACATCCACGATATCTGTATCCTCTGGTCCTAGGCTCCCCCACTATAGGAAACATCCTCTCTACATCCACTCTATCTGTGCCCTCTCGTCCTAGACTCCCCCACTATAGGAAACATTCACTCCACACCCACTCTATCTGTGTCCTCTGGTCCGAGACTCCCCCAATATAAGAAACATCATCTCTACATCCACTCTATTTGTGCCCTCTGGTCCTGGACTCCTCTACTATAGGAAACATCCTCTCCACATCCACTCTATCTGTGTCCTCTGGTCCTGGACTCCCCCAGTCCAGGAAACATCCTCTCTACATCCACTCTATCTGTGTCCCCTGGTCCTAGACTCCCCCAGTCCGGGAAACATCCTCTCCACATCCACTCTATCTGTGTCCTCTGGACCTGGACTCCCCCACTATAGGAACATGCTCTCCACATCCACTCTATCAGTGTCCTCTGGTCCTAGACTACCCTGCTATAGGAAACATCCTCTCCACACCCACTCCGTCTGTATCCTCTGGTCCTAGACTCCCCCACTATAGGAAACATCCCCTCCACACTCACTCTATCTGTGTCCTCTGGTCCTAGACTCCCCCACTATAGGAAACATCCTCTCCAGACCACCTCTATCTGTGTCCTCTGGTCCTAGACTCACACTATAGGAAACATCCTCTCCACATCCACTCTATCTGTGTCCTCTGATCCTAGACTCCCCACTATAGGAAACATCCTCTCCACACCCACTCTATCAGTGCCCTCTGGTCCCAGACTCCCCCACTATAGGAAACATCCTCTCCACACCCACTCTATCTGTGTCCTCTGGTCCTAGACTCCCGCACTCTAGGAAACATCCTCTCCACATCCACTCTATCTGTGTCCTCCGGTCCTAGACTCCCCCACTATAGGAAACATCCTCTCCATACCCACTGTATCTGTGTCCTCTGGTCCTAGACTCCCCGACTATAGGAAACATCCTCTCCACACCCACTCTATCTGTGCCCTCTGGTTCTTGACTCCCCCACTATAGGGAACATCCTCTCCACATCCAGTCTATCTGCGTCCTCTGGTCCTAGACTCCACCACTGTAGGAGACATCCTCTCCACATCCACTCTATCTGTGTCCTCTGGTCCTAGACTCACCCCACTATAGGAGACATCCTCTCCACATCCACTCTATCTGTGTCCTCTGGTCCTAGACTCCCCCACTATAGAAACATCCTCTCCACATCCATTCTATCTGTGTCCTCTGGTCCTAGACTCCCCCACTATAGAAACATCCTCTCCACATCCACTCTATCTGTGTCCTCTGGTCCCAGACTCCCTCACTATAAGAAACATCCTCTCCACATCCACTCTATCTGTGTCCTCTGGACGTAGACTCTCCCACCATAGGAAACATCCTCTCCACATCCACTATATCTGTGCCCTCTGTTCCCAGACTCCCCCACTATAGGAAACATCCTCTCCACATCCACTATATCGGTGTCCTCTGGCCCTAGGCTCCCCCACTATAGGAAACATCCTCTCAACATCCACTCTATCTGTGTTCTCGGGTCCCAGACTTCTCCGCTATAGGAAACATTCTCTCCACACCCACTCTATGTGTGTCCTCTGGTCCGAGACTCCCCCACTATAAGAAACATCCTCTCTACATCGACTCTATTTGTGCCCTCTGGTCCTAGACTTCCCCACTATAGGAAACATTCACTCCACACCCACTCTATCTGTGTCCTCTTGTCCGAGACTCCCCCACAATAAGAAACATCATCTCTACATCCACTCTATTTGTGCCCTCTGGTCCTGGACTCCCCTACTATAGGAAACATCCTCTCCACATCCACTCTATCTGTGTCCTCTGGTCCTGGACTCCCCCAGTCCAGGAAACATCCTCTCTACATCCACTCTATCTGTGTCCCCTGGTCCTAGACTCCCCCAGTCCGGGAAACATCCTCTCCACATCCACTCTATCTGTGTCCTCTGGACCTGGACTCCCCCACTATAGGAACATGCTCTCCACATCCACTCTATCAGTGTCCTCTGGTCCTAGACTACCCTGCTATAGGAAACATCCTCTCCACACCCACTCCGTCTGTGTCCTCTGGTCCTAGACTCCCCCACTATAGGAAACATCCCCTCCACACTCACTCTATCTGTGTCCTCTGGTCCTAGACTCCCCCACTATAGGAAACATCCTCTCCAGACCACCTCTATCTGTGTCCTCTGGTCCTAGACTCACACTATAGGAAACATCCTCTCCACATCCACTCTATCTGTGTCCTCTGATCCTAGACTCCCCACTATAGGAAACATCCTCTCCACACCCACTCTATCAGTGCCCTCTGGTCCCAGACTCCCCCACTATAGGAAACATCCTCTCCACACCCACTCTATCTGTGTCCTCTGGTCCTAGACTCCCGCACTCTAGGAAACATTCACTCCACACCCACTCTATCTGTGTCCTCTGGTCCGAGACTCCCCCACTATAAGAAACATCATCTCTACATCCACTCTATTTGTGCCCTCTGGTCCTGGACTCCCCTACTATAGGAAACATCCTCTCCACATCCACTCTATCTGTGTCCTCTGGTCCTGGACTCCCCCAGTCCAGGAAACATCCTCTCTACATCCACTCTATCTGTGTCCCCTGGTCCTAGACTCCCCCAGTCCGGGAAACATCCTCTCCACATCCACTCTATCTGTGTCCTCTGGACCTGGACTCCCCCACTATAGGAACATGCTCTCCACATCCACTCTATCAGTGTCCTCTGGTCCTAGACTACCCTGCTATAGGAAACATCCTCTCCACACCCACTCCGTCTGTGTCCTCTGGTCCTAGACTCCCCCACTATAGGAAACATCCCCTCCACACTCACTCTATCTGTGTCCTCTGGTCCTAGACTCCCCCACTATAGGAAACATCATCTCCAGACCACCTCTATCTGTGTCCTCTGGTCCTAGACTCACACTATAGGAAACATCCTCTCCACATCCACTCTATCTGTGTCCTCTGATCCTAGACTCCCCACTATAGGAAACATCCTCTCCACACCCACTCTATCAGTGCCCTCTGGTCCCAGACTCCCCCACTATAGGAAACATCCTCTCCACACCCACTCTATCTGTGTCCTCTGGTCCTAGACTCCCGCACTCTAGGAAACATCCTCTCCACATCCACTCTATCTGTGTCCTCCGGTCCTAGACTCCCCCACCTTAGGAAACATCCTCTCCACACCCACTCTATCTGTGTCCTCTGGTCCTAGACTCCCGCACTCTAGGAAACATCCTCTCCACATCCACTCTATCTGTGTCCTCCGGTCCTAGACTCCCCCACTATAGGAAACATCCTCTCCATACCCACTGTATCTGTGTCCTCTGGTCCTAGACTCCCCGACTATAGGAAACATCCTCTCCACACCCACTCTATCTGTGCCCTCTGGTTCTTGACTCCCCCACTATAGGGAACATCCTCTCCACATCCAGTCTATCTGCGTCCTCTGGTCCTAGACTCCACCACTGTAGGAGACATCCTCTCCACATCCACTCTATCTGTGTCCTCTGGTCCTAGACTCACCCCACTATAGGAGACATCCTCTCCACATCCACTCTATCTGTGTCCTCTGGTCCTAGACTCCCCCACTATAGAAACATCCTCTCCACATCCATTCTATCTGTGTCCTCTGGTCCTAGACTCCCCCCACTATAGAAACATCCTCTCCACATCCACTCTATCTGTGCCCTCTGTTCCCAGACTCCCCCACTATAGGAAACATCCTCTCCACATCCACTCTATCTGTGTCCTCTGGTCCTAGACTCCCGCACTCTAGGAAACATCCTCTCCACATCCACTCTATCTGTGTCCTCCGGTCCTAGACTCCCCCACCTTAGGAAACATCCTCTCCATACCCACTGTATCTGTGTCCTCTGGTCCTAGACTCCCCGACTATAGGAAACATCCTCTCCACACCCACTCTATCTGTGCCCTCTGGTTCTTGACTCCCCCACTATAGGGAACATCCTCTCCACATCCAGTCTATCTGCGTCCTCTGGTCCTAGTCTCCACCACTGTAGGAGACATCCTCTCCACATCCACTCTATCTGTGTCCTCTGGTCCTAGACTCACCCCACTATAGGAGACATCCTCTCCACATCCACTCTATCTGTGTCCTCTGGTCCTAGACTCCCCCACTATAGAAACATCCTCTCCACATCCATTCTATCTGTGTCCTCTGGTCCTAGACTCCCCCACTATAGAAACATCCTCTCCACATCCACTCTATCTGTGTCCTCTGGTCCCAGACTCCCTCACTATAAGAAACATCCTCTCCACATCCACTCTATCTGTGTCCTCTGGACGTAGACTCTCCCACCATAGGAAACATCCTCTCCACATCCACTATATCTGTGCCCTCTGTTCCCAGACTCCCCCACTATAGGAAACATCCTCTCCACATCCACTATATCGGTGTCATCTGGCCCTAGGCTCCCCCACTATAGGAAACATCCTCTCTACATCCACTCTATCTGTGTTCTCGGGTCCCAGACTTCTCCGCTATAGGAAACATTCTCTCCACACCCACTCTATGTGTGTCCTCTGGTCCGAGACTCCCCCACTATAAGAAACATCCTCTCTACATCGACTCTATTTGTGCCCTCTGGTCCTAGACTTCCCCACTATAGGAAACATTCACTCCACACCCTTTCTATCTGTGTCCTCTTGTCCGAGACTCCCCCACAATAAGCAACATCATCTCTACATCCACTCTATTTGTGCCCTCTGGTCCTGGACTCCCCTACTATAGGAAACATCCTCTCCACATCCACTCTATCTGTGTCCTCTGGTCCTGGACTCCCCCAGTCCGGGAAACATCCTCTCTACATCCACTCTATATGTGTCCCCTGGTCCTAGACTCCCCCAGTCCGGGAAACATCCTCTCCACATCCACTCTATCTGTGTCCTCTGGTCCTGGACTCCGCCACTATAGGAACATGCTCTCCACATCCACTCTATCAGTGTCCTCTGGTCCTAGACTACCCTGCTATAGGAAACATCCTCTCCACACCCACTCCGTCTGTGTCCTCTGGTCCTAGACTCCCCCACTATAGGAAACATCCCCTCCACACTCACTCTATCTGTGTCCTCTGGTCCTAGACTCCCCACTATAGGAAACATCCTCTCCACACCCACTCTATCAGTGCCCTCTGGTCCCAGACTCCCCCACTATAGGAAACATCCTCTCCACACCCACTCTATCTGTGTCCTCTGGTCCTAGACTCCCGCACTCTAGGAAACATCCTCTCCACATCCACTCTATCTGTGTCCTCCGGTCCTAGACTCCCCCACTATAGGAAACATCCTCTCCATACCCACTGTATCTGTGTCCTCTGGTCCTAGACTCCCCGACTATAGGAAACATCCTCTCCACACCCACTCTATCTGTGCCCTCTGGTTCTTGAACTCCCCCACTATAGGGAACATCCTCTCCACATCCAGTCTATCTGCGTCCTCTGGTCCTAGACTCCACCACTGTAGGAGACATCCTCTCCACATCCACTCTATCTGTGTCCTCTGGTCCTAGACTCACCCCACTATAGGAGACATCCTCTCCACATCCACTCTATCTGTGTCCTCTGGTCCTAGACTCCCCCACTATAGAAACATCCTCCCCACATCCATTCTATCTGTGTCCTCTGGTCCTAGACTCCCCCACTATAGAAACATCCTCTCCACATCCACTCTATCTGTGTCCTCTGGTCCCAGACTCCCTCGCTATAAGAAATATCCTCTCCACATCCACTCTATCTGTGTCCTCTGGACGTAGACTCTCCCACCATAGGAAACATCCTCTCCACATCCACTATATCTGTGCCCTCTGTTCCCAGACTCCCCCACTATAGGAAACATCCTCTCCACACCCACTCTATCTGTGCCCTCTGTTCCCAGACTCCCCCACTATAGGAAACATCCTCTCCACATCCACTATATCGGTGTCCTCTGGCCCTAGGCTCCCCCACTATAGGAAACATCCTCTCTACATCCACTCTATCTGTGTTCTCGGGTCCCAGACTTCTCCGCTATAGGAAACATTCTCTCCACACCCACTCTATGTGTGTCCTCTGGTCCGAGACTCCCCCACTATAAGAAACATCCTCTCTACATCCACTCTATTTGTGCCCTCTGGTCCTAGACTTCCCCACTATAGGAAACATTCACTCCACACCCACTCTATCTCTGTCCTCTGGTCCGAGACTCCCCCACAATAAGAAACATCATCTCTACATCCACTCTATTTGTGCCCTCTGGTCCTGGACTCCCCTACTATAGGAAACATCCTCTCCACTTCCACTCTATCTGTCTCCTCTGGTCCTGGACTCCCCCAGTCCGGGAAACATCCTCTCTACATCCACTCTATATGTGTCCCCTGGTCCTAGACTCCCCCAGTCCGGGAAACATCCTCTCCACATCCACTCTATCTGTGTCCTCTGGTCCTGGACTCCCCACTATAGGAACATGCTCTCCACATCCACTCTATCAGTGTCCTCTGGTCCTAGACTACCCTGCTATAGGAAACATCCTCTCCACACCCACTCCGTCTGTGTCCTCTGGTCCTAGACTCCCCCACTATAGGAAACATCCCCTCCACACTCACTCTATCTGTGTCCTCTGGTCCTAGACTCCCCACTATAGGAAACATCCTCTCCACACCCACTCTATCAGTGCCCTCTGGTCCCAGACTCCCCCACTATAGGAAACATCCTCTCCACACCCACTCTATCTGTGTCCTCTGGTCCTAGACTCCCGCACTCTAGGAAACATCCTCTCCACATCCACTCTATCTGTGTCCTCCGGTCCTAGACTCCCCCACTATAGGAAACATCCTCTCCACATCCACTCTATCTGTGTCCTCTGGTCCTAGACTCCCGCACTCTAGGAAACATCCTCTCCACATCCACTCTATCTGTGTCCTCCGGTCCTAGACTCCCCCACTATAGGAAACATCCTCTCCATACCCACTGTATCTGTGTCCTCTGGTCCTAGACTCCCCGACTATAGGAAACATCCTCTCCACACCCACTCTATCTGTGCCCTCTGGTTCTTGACTCCCCCACTATAGGGAACATCCTCTCCACATCCAGTCTATCTGCGTCCTCTGGTCCTAGACTCCACCACTGTAGGAGACATCCTCTCCACATCCACTCTATCTGTGTCCTCTGGTCCTAGACTCACCCCACTATAGGAGACATCCTCTCCACATCCACTCTATCTGTGTCCTCTGGTCCTAGACTCCCCCACTATAGAAACATCCTCTCCACATCCATTCTATCTGTGTCCTCTGGTCCTAGACTCCCCCACTATAGAAACATCCTCTCCACATCCACTCTATCTGTGTCCTCTGGTCCCAGACTCCCTCACTATAAGAAACATCCTCTCCACATCCACTCTATCTGTGTCCTCTGGACGTAGACTCTCCCACCATAGGAAACATCCTCTCCACATCCACTATATCTGTGCCCTCTGTTCCCAGACTCCCCCACTATAGGAAACATCCTCTCCACATCCACTATATCGGTGTCCTCTGGCCCTAGGCTCCCCCACTATAGGAAACATCCTCTCAACATCCACTCTATCTGTGTTCTCGGGTCCCAGACTTCTCCGCTATAGGAAACATTCTCTCCACACCCACTCTATGTGTGTCCTCTGGTCCGAGACTCCCCCACTATAAGAAACATCCTCTCTACATCGACTCTATTTGTGCCCTCTGGTCCTAGACTTCCCCACTATAGGAAACATTCACTCCACACCCACTCTATCTGTGTCCTCTTGTCCGAGACTCCCCCACAATAAGAAACATCATCTCTACATCCACTCTATTTGTGCCCTCTGGTCCTGGACTCCCCTACTATAGGAAACATCCTCTCCACATCCACTCTATCTGTGTCCTCTGGTCCTGGACTCCCCCAGTCCAGGAAACATCCTCTCTACATCCACTCTATCTGTGTCCCCTGGTCCTAGACTCCCCCAGTCCGGGAAACATCCTCTCCACATCCACTCTATCTGTGTCCTCTGGACCTGGACTCCCCCACTATAGGAACATGCTCTCCACATCCACTCTATCAGTGTCCTCTGGTCCTAGACTACCCTGCTATAGGAAACATCCTCTCCACACCCACTCCGTCTGTGTCCTCTGGTCCTAGACTCCCCCACTATAGGAAACATCCCCTCCACACTCACTCTATCTGTGTCCTCTGGTCCTAGACTCCCCCACTATAGGAAACATCCTCTCCAGACCACCTCTATCTGTGTCCTCTGGTCCTAGACTCACACTATAGGAAACATCCTCTCCACATCCACTCTATCTGTGTCCTCTGATCCTAGACTCCCCACTATAGGAAACATCCTCTCCACACCCACTCTATCAGTGCCCTCTGGTCCCAGACTCCCCCACTATAGGAAACATCCTCTCCACACCCACTCTATCTGTGTCCTCTGGTCCTAGACTCCCGCACTCTAGGAAACATTCACTCCACACCCACTCTATCTGTGTCCTCTGGTCCGAGACTCCCCCACTATAAGAAACATCATCTCTACATCCACTCTATTTGTGCCCTCTGGTCCTGGACTCCCCTACTATAGGAAACATCCTCTCCACATCCACTCTATCTGTGTCCTCTGGTCCTGGACTCCCCCAGTCCAGGAAACATCCTCTCTACATCCACTCTATCTGTGTCCCCTGGTCCTAGACTCCCCCAGTCCGGGAAACATCCTCTCCACATCCACTCTATCTGTGTCCTCTGGACCTGGACTCCCCCACTATAGGAACATGCTCTCCACATCCACTCTATCAGTGTCCTCTGGTCCTAGACTACCCTGCTATAGGAAACATCCTCTCCACACCCACTCCGTCTGTGTCCTCTGGTCCTAGACTCCCCCACTATAGGAAACATCCCCTCCACACTCACTCTATCTGTGTCCTCTGGTCCTAGACTCCCCCACTATAGGAAACATCCTCTCCAGACCACCTCTATCTGTGTCCTCTGGTCCTAGACTCACACTATAGGAAACATCCTCTCCACATCCACTCTATCTGTGTCCTCTGATCCTAGACTCCCCACTATAGGAAACATCCTCTCCACACCCACTCTATCAGTGCCCTCTGGTCCCAGACTCCCCCACTATAGGAAACATCCTCTCCACACCCACTCTATCTGTGTCCTCTGGTCCTAGACTCCCGCACTCTAGGAAACATCCTCTCCACATCCACTCTATCTGTGTCCTCCGGTCCTAGACTCCCCCACCTTAGGAAACATCCTCTCCACACCCACTCTATCTGTGTCCTCTGGTCCTAGACTCCCGCACTCTAGGAAACATCCTCTCCACATCCACTCTATCTGTGTCCTCCGGTCCTAGACTCCCCCACTATAGGAAACATCCTCTCCATACCCACTGTATCTGTGTCCTCTGGTCCTAGACTCCCCGACTATAGGAAACATCCTCTCCACACCCACTCTATCTGTGCCCTCTGGTTCTTGACTCCCCCACTATAGGGAACATCCTCTCCACATCCAGTCTATCTGCGTCCTCTGGTCCTAGACTCCACCACTGTAGGAGACATCCTCTCCACATCCACTCTATCTGTGTCCTCTGGTCCTAGACTCACCCCACTATAGGAGACATCCTCTCCACATCCACTCTATCTGTGTCCTCTGGTCCTAGACTCCCCCACTATAGAAACATCCTCTCCACATCCATTCTATCTGTGTCCTCTGGTCCTAGACTCCCCCACTATAGAAACATCCTCTCCACATCCACTCTATCTGTGCCCTCTGTTCCCAGACTCCCCCACTATAGGAAACATCCTCTCCACATCCACTCTATCTGTGTCCTCTGGTCCTAGACTCCCGCACTCTAGGAAACATCCTCTCCACATCCACTCTATCTGTGTCCTCCGGTCCTAGACTCCCCCACCTTAGGAAACATCCTCTCCATACCCACTGTATCTGTGTCCTCTGGTCCTAGACTCCCCGACTATAGGAAACATCCTCTCCACACCCACTCTATCTGTGCCCTCTGGTTCTTGACTCCCCCACTATAGGGAACATCCTCTCCACATCCAGTCTATCTGCGTCCTCTGGTCCTAGTCTCCACCACTGTAGGAGACATCCTCTCCACATCCACTCTATCTGTGTCCTCTGGTCCTAGACTCACCCCACTATAGGAGACATCCTCTCCACATCCACTCTATCTGTGTCCTCTGGTCCTAGACTCCCCCACTATAGAAACATCCTCTCCACATCCATTCTATCTGTGTCCTCTGGTCCTAGACTCCCCCACTATAGAAACATCCTCTCCACATCCACTCTATCTGTGTCCTCTGGTCCCAGACTCCCTCACTATAAGAAACATCCTCTCCACATCCACTCTATCTGTGTCCTCTGGACGTAGACTCTCCCACCATAGGAAACATCCTCTCCACATCCACTATATCTGTGCCCTCTGTTCCCAGACTCCCCCACTATAGGAAACATCCTCTCCACATCCACTATATCGGTGTCATCTGGCCCTAGGCTCCCCCACTATAGGAAACATCCTCTCTACATCCACTCTATCTGTGTTCTCGGGTCCCAGACTTCTCCGCTATAGGAAACATTCTCTCCACACCCACTCTATGTGTGTCCTCTGGTCCGAGACTCCCCCACTATAAGAAACATCCTCTCTACATCGACTCTATTTGTGCCCTCTGGTCCTAGACTTCCCCACTATAGGAAACATTCACTCCACACCCTTTCTATCTGTGTCCTCTTGTCCGAGACTCCCCCACAATAAGCAACATCATCTCTACATCCACTCTATTTGTGCCCTCTGGTCCTGGACTCCCCTACTATAGGAAACATCCTCTCCACATCCACTCTATCTGTGTCCTCTGGTCCTGGACTCCCCCAGTCCGGGAAACATCCTCTCTACATCCACTCTATATGTGTCCCCTGGTCCTAGACTCCCCCAGTCCGGGAAACATCCTCTCCACATCCACTCTATCTGTGTCCTCTGGTCCTGGACTCCGCCACTATAGGAACATGCTCTCCACATCTACTCTATCAGTGTCCTCTGGTCCTAGACTACCCTGCTATAGGAAACATCCTCTCCACACCCACTCCGTCTGTGTCCTCTGGTCCTAGACTCCCCCACTATAGGAAACATCCCCTCCACACTCACTCTATCTGTGTCCTCTGGTCCTAGACTCCCCACTATAGGAAACATCCTCTCCACACCCACTCTATCAGTGCCCTCTGGTCCCAGACTCCCCCACTATAGGAAACATCCTCTCCACACCCACTCTATCTGTGTCCTCTGGTCCTAGACTCCCGCACTCTAGGAAACATCCTCTCCACATCCACTCTATCTGTGTCCTCCGGTCCTAGACTCCCCCACTATAGGAAACATCCTCTCCATACCCACTGTATCTGTGTCCTCTGGTCCTAGACTCCCCGACTATAGGAAACATCCTCTCCACACCCACTCTATCTGTGCCCTCTGGTTCTTGACTCCCCCACTATAGGGAACATCCTCTCCACATCCAGTCTATCTGCGTCCTCTGGTCCTAGACTCCACCACTGTAGGAGACATCCTCTCCACATCCACTCTATCTGTGTCCTCTGGTCCTAGACTCACCCCACTATAGGAGACATCCTCTCCACATCCACTCTATCTGTGTCCTCTGGTCCTAGACTCCCCCACTATAGAAACATCCTCCCCACATCCATTCTATCTGTGTCCTCTGGTCCTAGACTCCCCCACTATAGAAACATCCTCTCCACATCCACTCTATCTGTGTCCTCTGGTCCCAGACTCCCTCGCTATAAGAAATATCCTCTCCACATCCACTCTATCTGTGTCCTCTGGACGTAGACTCTCCCACCATAGGAAACATCCTCTCCACATCCACTATATCTGTGCCCTCTGTTCCCAGACTCCCCCACTATAGGAAACATCCTCTCCACACCCACTCTATCTGTGCCCTCTGTTCCCAGACTCCCCCACTATAGGAAACATCCTCTCCACATCCACTATATCGGTGTCCTCTGGCCCTAGGCTCCCCCACTATAGGAAACATCCTCTCTACATCCACTCTATCTGTGTTCTCGGGTCCCAGACTTCTCCGCTATAGGAAACATTCTCTCCACACCCACTCTATGTGTGTCCTCTGGTCCGAGACTCCCCCACTATAAGAAACATCCTCTCTACATCCACTCTATTTGTGCCCTCTGGTCCTAGACTTCCCCACTATAGGAAACATTCACTCCACACCCACTCTATCTCTGTCCTCTGGTCCGAGACTCCCCCACAATAAGAAACATCATCTCTACATCCACTCTATTTGTGCCCTCTGGTCCTGGACTCCCCTACTATAGGAAACATCCTCTCCACTTCCACTCTATCTGTCTCCTCTGGTCCTGGACTCCCCCAGTCCGGGAAACATCCTCTCTACATCCACTCTATATGTGTCCCCTGGTCCTAGACTCCCCCAGTCCGGGAAACATCCTCTCCACATCCACTCTATCTGTGTCCTCTGGTCCTGGACTCCCCCACTATAGGAACATGCTCTCCACATCCACTCTATCAGTGTCCTCTGGTCCTAGACTACCCTGCTATAGGAAACATCCTCTCCACACCCACTCCGTCTGTGTCCTCTGGTCCTAGACTCCCCCACTATAGGAAACATCCCCTCCACACTCACTCTATCTGTGTCCTCTGGTCCTAGACTCCCCACTATAGGAAACATCCTCTCCACACCCACTCTATCAGTGCCCTCTGGTCCCAGACTCCCCCACTATAGGAAACATCCTCTCCACACCCACTCTATCTGTGTCCTCTGGTCCTAGACTCCCGCACTCTAGGAAACATCCTCTCCACATCCACTCTATCTGTGTCCTCCGGTCCTAGACTCCCCCACTATAGGAAACATCCTCTCCATACCCACTGTATCTGTGTCCTCTGGTCCTAGACTCCCCGACTATAGGAAACATCCTCTCCACACCCACTCTATCTGTGCCCTCTGGTTCTTGACTCCCCCACTATAGGGAACATCCTCTCCACATCCAGTCTATCTGCGTCCTCTGGTCCTAGACTCCACCACTGTAGGAGACATCCTCTCCACATCCACTCTATCTGTGTCCTCTGGTCCTAGACTCACCCCACTATAGGAGACATCCTCTCCACATCCACTCTATCTGTGTCCTCTGGTCCTAGACTCCCCCACTATAGAAACATCCTCTCCACATCCATTCTATCTGTGTCCTCTGGTCCTAGACTCCCCCACTATAGAAACATCCTCTCCACATCCACTCTATCTGTGTCCTCTGGTCCCAGACTCCCTCACTATAAGAAACATCCTCTCCACACCCACTCTATCTGTGCCCTCTGTTCCCAGACTCCCCCACTCTAGGAAACATCCTCTCCACATCCACTCTATCTGTGTCCTCCGGTCCTAGACTCCCCCACTATAGGAAACATCCTCTCCATACCCACTGTATCTGTGTCCTCTGGTCCTAGACTCCCCGACTATAGGAAACATCCTCTCCACACCCACTCTATCTGTGCCCTCTGGTTCTTGACTCCCCCACTATAGGGAACATCCTCTCCACATCCAGTCTATCTGCGTCCTCTGGTCCTAGACTCCACCACTGTAGGAGACATCCTCTCCACATCCACTCTATCTGTGTCCTCTGGTCCTAGACTCACCCCACTATAGGAGACATCCTCTCCACATCCACTCTATCTGTGTCCTCTGGTCCTAGACTCCCCCACTATAGAAACATCCTCCCCACATCCATTCTATCTGTGTCCTCTGGTCCTAGACTCCCCCACTATAGAAACATCCTCTCCACATCCACTCTATCTGTGTCCTCTGGTCCCAGACTCCCTCGCTATAAGAAATATCCTCTCCACATCCACTCTATCTGTGTCCTCTGGACGTAGACTCTCCCACCATAGGAAACATCCTCTCCACATCCACTATATCTGTGCCCTCTGTTCCCAGACTCCCCCACTATAGGAAACATCCTCTCCACACCCACTCTATCTGTGCCCTCTGTTCCCAGACTCCCCCACTATAGGAAACATCCTCTCCACATCCACTATATCGGTGTCCTCTGGCCCTAGGCTCCCCCACTATAGGAAACATCCTCTCTACATCCACTCTATCTGTGTTCTCGGGTCCCAGACTTCTCCGCTATAGGAAACATTCTCTCCACACCCACTCTATGTGTGTCCTCTGGTCCGAGACTCCCCCACTATAAGAAACATCCTCTCTACATCCACTCTATTTGTGCCCTCTGGTCCTAGACTTCCCCACTATAGGAAACATTCACTCCACACCCACTCTATCTCTGTCCTCTGGTCCGAGACTCCCCCACAATAAGAAACATCATCTCTACATCCACTCTATTTGTGCCCTCTGGTCCTGGACTCCCCTACTATAGGAAACATCCTCTCCACTTCCACTCTATCTGTCTCCTCTGGTCCTGGACTCCCCCAGTCCGGGAAACATCCTCTCTACATCCACTCTATATGTGTCCCCTGGTCCTAGACTCCCCCAGTCCGGGAAACATCCTCTCCACATCCACTCTATCTGTGTCCTCTGGTCCTGGACTCCCCCACTATAGGAACATGCTCTCCACATCCACTCTATCAGTGTCCTCTGGTCCTAGACTACCCTGCTATAGGAAACATCCTCTCCACACCCACTCCGTCTGTGTCCTCTGGTCCTAGACTCCCCCACTATAGGAAACATCCCCTCCACACTCACTCTATCTGTGTCCTCTGGTCCTAGACTCCCCACTATAGGAAACATCCTCTCCACACCCACTCTATCAGTGCCCTCTGGTCCCAGACTCCCCCACTATAGGAAACATCCTCTCCACACCCACTCTATCTGTGTCCTCTGGTCCTAGACTCCCGCACTCTAGGAAACATCCTCTCCACATCCACTCTATCTGTGTCCTCCGGTCCTAGACTCCCCCACTATAGGAAACATCCTCTCCATACCCACTGTATCTGTGTCCTCTGGTCCTAGACTCCCCGACTATAGGAAACATCCTCTCCACACCCACTCTATCTGTGCCCTCTGGTTCTTGACTCCCCCACTATAGGGAACATCCTCTCCACATCCAGTCTATCTGCGTCCTCTGGTCCTAGACTCCACCACTGTAGGAGACATCCTCTCCACATCCACTCTATCTGTGTCCTCTGGTCCTAGACTCACCCCACTATAGGAGACATCCTCTCCACATCCACTCTATCTGTGTCCTCTGGTCCTAGACTCCCCCACTATAGAAACATCCTCTCCACATCCATTCTATCTGTGTCCTCTGGTCCTAGACTCCCCCACTATAGAAACATCCTCTCCACATCCACTCTATCTGTGTCCTCTGGTCCCAGACTCCCTCACTATAAGAAACATCCTCTCCACATCCACTCTATCTGTGTCCTCTGGACGTAGACTCTCCCACCATAGGAAACATCCTCTCCACATCCACTATATCTGTGCCCTCTGTTCCCAGACTCCCCCACTATAGGAAACATCCTCTCCACACCCACTCTATCTGTGCCCTCTGTTCCCAGACTCCCCCACTATAGGAAACATCCTCTCCACATCCACTATATCGGTGTCCTCTGGCCCTAGGCTCCCCCACTATAGGAAACATCCTCTCTACATCCACTCTATCTGTGTTCTCGGGTCCCAGACTTCTCCGCTATAGGAAACATTCTCTCCACACCCACTCTATGTGTGTCCTCTGGTCCGAGACTCCCCCACTATAAGAAACATCCTCTCTACATCCACTCTATTTGTGCCCTCTGGTCCTAGACTTCCCCACTATAGGAAACATTCACTCCACACCCACTCTATCTGTGTCCTCTGGTCCGAGACTCCCCCACAATAAGAAACATCATCTCTACATCCACTCTATTTGTGCCCTCTGGTCCTGGACTCCCCTACTATAGGAAACATCCTCTCCACTTCCACTCTATCTATGTCCTCTGGTCCTGGACTCCCCCAGTCCGGGAAACATCCTCTCTACATCCACTCTATATGTGTCCCCTGGTCCTAGACTCCCCCAGTCCGGGAAACATCCTCTCCACATCCACTCTATCTGTGTCCTCTGGTCCTGGACTCCCCCACTATAGGAACATGCTCTCCACATCCACTCTATCAGTGTCCTCTGGTCCTAGACTACCCTGCTATAGGAAACATCCTCTCCACACCCACTCCGTCTGTGTCCTCTGGTCCTAGACTCCCCCACTATAGGAAACATCCCCTCCACACTCACTCTATCTGTGTCCTCTGGTCCTAGACTCCCCACTATAGGAAACATCCTCTCCACACCCACTCTATCAGTGCCCTCTGGTCCCAGACTCCCCCACTATAGGAAACATCCTCTCCACACCCACTCTATCTGTGTCCTCTGGTCCTAGACTCCCGCACTCTAGGAAACATCCTCTCCACATCCACTCTATCTGTGTCCTCCGGTCCTAGACTCCCCCACTATAGGAAACATCCTCTCCATACCCACTGTATCTGTGTCCTCTGGTCCTAGACTCCCCGACTATAGGAAACATCCTCTCCACACCCACTCTATCTGTGCCCTCTGGTTCTTGACTCCCCCACTATAGGGAACATCCTCTCCACATCCAGTCTATCTGCGTCCTCTGGTCCTAGACTCCACCACTGTAGGAGACATCCTCTCCACATCCACTCTATCTGTGTCCTCTGGTCCTAGACTCACCCCACTATAGGAGACATCCTCTCCACATCCACTCTATCTGTGTCCTCTGGTCCTAGACTCCCCCACTATAGAAACATCCTCTCCACATCCATTCTATCTGTGTCCTCTGGTCCTAGACTCCCCCACTATAGAAACATCCTCTCCACATCCACTCTATCTGTGTCCTCTGGTCCCAGACTCCCTCACTATAAGAAACATCCTCTCCACATCCACTCTATCTGTGTCCTCTGGACGTAGACTCTCCCACCATAGGAAACATCCTCTCCACATCCACTATATCTGTGCCCTCTGTTCCCAGACTCCCCCACTATAGGAAACATCCTCTCCACACCCACTCTATCTGTGTCCTCTGGTCCTAGACTCCCCCACTATAGGAAACATCCTCTCCACATCCACTCTATCTGTGTCCTCTGGTAATAGACTCCCCCACTACAGGAAACATCCTCTCCACATCCACTCTATCTGTGTCCTCTGGTCCCAGACTCCCTCTCTATAGGAAACATCCTCTCCACATACACTCTATCTGTGGCCTCTGGACCTAGACTCTCACAGTATAGGAAACATCCTCTCCACATCCAATATATCTGTGCCCTCTGGTCCCAGACTCCCCCACTATAGGAAACATCCTCTCCACATCCACTATATCTGTATCCTCTGGTCCTAGGCTCCCCCACTATAGGAAACATCCTCTCTACATCCACTCTATCGGTGTCCTCTGGTCCTAGACTACACACTATAGGAAAAATCCTATCCACATCCACTCTATCTCTGTCCTCTGGTCCTAGAATCCCCCACTATAGGAAAAATCCTCTCCACTTCCACTCTGTCTGTGTCCTCTGGTCCTAGACTCCCCCACTCTAGGAAACATCCTCTCCACATCCACTCTATCTGTGTCCTCCGGTCCTAGACTCCCCCACTATAGGAAACATCCTCTCCACACCCACTCTATCTATGTCCTCTGGTCCTAGGCTCCCCCAGTATAGGAAACATCCTCTCCTCATCCACTCTATCTGTGTCCTCTGGTCTTAGACACCCCGACTATAGGAAACATCCTCTCCACACTCACTCTATCTGTGTCCTCTGGTCCTAGACTCCCCCACTATAGGAAACATCCTCTCCACACTCACACTATCTGTGTCCTCTGGTCCTAGACTCCCCCACTATAGGAAACATCCTCTCCACACCCACTCTATCTGTGTCCTCTGGTCCTAGACTCCCGCCACTATAGGAAACATCCTCTCTACATCCACTCTATCTGTGCCCTCTGTTCCTAGACTCCTCCACTATGGGAAACATCCTCTCCACATCCACTCTATCTGTGTCCTCTGGTCCTAGACTCCTCCACTATGGGAAACATCCTCTCCACATCCACTCTATCTGTGTCCTCTGGTCCTAGACTCGCCGACTATAGGAAACATCCTCTCCACACCCACTCTATCTGTGCCCTCTGGTTCTTGACTCCCCCACTATAGGGAACATTCCTCTCCACATCTACTTTATCTGCGTCCTCTGGTCCTAGACTCCCCCACTACAGGAAACATCCTCTCCACATCCACTCTATATGGCTCCTCTGGTCCTAGACTCCCCGACTATAGGAAACATCCTCTCCACCCCCACTCTATGTGTGTCCTCTGGTCCGAGACTCCCCCACTATAAGAAACATCCTCTCTACATCCACTCTATCTGTGCCCTCTGGTCCTTGACTCCCCCACTATAGGAAACATCCTCTCCACATCCACTCTATCTGTGTCCTCTGGTCCTGGACTCCCCCAGTCCGGGAAACATCCTCTCTACATCCACACTATCTGTGTCCCCTGGTCCTAGACTCCCCCAGTCCGGGAAACATCCTCTCCACACCCACTCCGTCTGTGTCCTCTGGTCCTAGACTCCCCCACTATAGGAAACATCCCCTCCACACTCACTCTATCTGTGTCCTCTGGTCCTAGACTCCCCCACTATAGGAAACATCCTCTCCAGACCCACTCTATCTGTGTCCTCTGGTCCTAGACTCACACTATAGGAAACATCCTCTCCACATCCACTCTATCTGTGTCCTCTGATCCTAGACTCCCCACTATAGGAAACATCCTCTCCACACCCACTCTATCAGTGCCCTCTGGTCCCAGACTCCCCCACTATAGGAAACATCCTCTCCACACCCACTCTATCTGTGTCCTCTGGTCCTAGACTCCCCCACTATAGAAAACGTCCTCTCCACATCCATTCTATCTGTGTCCTCTGGTCCTAGACTCCCCCACTATAGGAAACATCCTCTCCACACTCACTCTATCTGTGTCCTCTGGTCCTAGACTCCCCCACTATAGGAAACGTCCTCTCCACATCCACTCTATCTGTGTCCTCCGGTCCTAGACTCCCCCATTACAGAAACATCCTCTCCACATCCACTCTATCTGTGTCCTCTGGTCCCAGACTCCCCCACTATAGGAAACATCCTCTCCACACCCACTCTATCTGTGTCCTGTGGTCCTAGACTCCCCCACTAGAGAAAACGTCCTCTCCACATCCATTCTATCTGTGTCCTCTGGTCCTAGACTCCCCCACTATAGAAACATCTTCTCCACATCCACTCTATCTGTGTCCTCTGGTCCCAGACTCCCTCACTATAGGAAACATCCTCTCCACATCCACTCTATCTGTGTCCTCTGGACCTAGACTCTACCACCATAGGAAACATCCTCTCCACATCCACTATATCTGTGCCCTCTGTTCCCAGACTCCCCCACTATAGGAAACATCCTCTCCACATCCACTCTATCTGTGTCCTCTGGACCTAGACTCTCCCACCATAGGAAACATCCTCTCCACATCCACTATATCTGTGCCCTCTGGTCCCAGACTCCCCCACTATAAGAAACATCCTCTCCACATCCACTATATCTGTATCCTCTGGTCCTAGGCTCCCCCACTATAGGAAACATCCTCTCTACATCCACTTTATCGGTGTCCTCTGGTCCTAGACTCCCCCACAATAGGAAACATCCTCTCCACACCCACTCTGTCTGTGTCCTCTGGTCCTAGACTCCCCCACTATAGGAAACATCCTCTCCACATCCACTCTATCTGTGTCCTCTGGTCCTAGACTCCCCCACTCTAGGAAACATCCTCTCCACATCCACTCTATCTGTGTCCTCTGGTCCTAGACTGCCCCACTATAGGAAACATCCTCTCCACACCCACTCTATCTATGTCCTCTGGTCCTAGGCTCCCCCACTATAGGAAACATCCTCTCCTCATCCACTCTATCTGTGTCCTCTGGTCTTAGACTCCCCCACAATAGGAAACATCCTCTCCACACTCACTCTATCTGTGTCCTCTCGTCCTAGACTCCCCCACTATAGGAAACGTCCTCTCCACATCCATTCTATCTGTGTCCTCTGGTCCTAGACTCCCCCACTACAGAAACATCCTCTCCACATCCACTCTATCTGTGTCCACTGGTCCCAGACTCCCCCCCTATAGGAAACATCCTCTCCACATCCACTCTATCTGTGTCCTCTGGTCCTAGACTCCCCCACTCTAGGAAACAACTTCTCCACATCCACTCTATCTGTGTCCTCTGGTCCTAGACTCCCCCACTATAGGAAACATCCTCTCCACACCCACTCTATCTGTGTCCTCTGGTCCTAGACTCCCCCACTATAGGAAACATCCTCTGCACTCCCACGCTATCTGTGTCCTCTGGTCCTAGACTCACACTATAGGAAACATCCTCTCCACATCCACTCTATCTGTGTCCTCTGATCCTAGACTCCCCACTATAGGAAACATCCTCTCCACACCCACTCTATCAGTGCCCTCTGGTCCCAGACTCCCCCACTATAGGAAACATCCTCTCCACACCCACTCTATCTGTGTCCTCTGGTCCTAGACTCCCGCACTCTAGGAAACATCCTCTCCACATCCACTCTATCTGTGTCCTCCGGTCCTAGACTCCCCCACTATAGGAAACATCCTCTCCATACCCACTGTATCTGTGTCCTCTGGTCCTAGACTCCCCGACTATAGGAAACATCCTCTCCACACCCACTCTATCTGTGCCCTCTGGTTCTTGACTCCCCCACTATAGGGAACATCCTCTCCACATCCAGTCTATCTGCGTCCTCTGGTCCTAGACTCCACCACTGTAGGAGACATCCTCTCCACATCCACTCTATCTGTGTCCTCTGGTCCTAGACTCACCCCACTATAGGAGACATCCTCTCCACATCCACTCTATCTGTGTCCTCTGGTCCTAGACTCCCCCACTATAGAAACATCCTCTCCACATCCATTCTATCTGTGTCCTCTGGTCCTAGACTCCCCCACTATAGAAACATCCTCTCCACATCCACTCTATCTGTGTCCTCTGGTCCCAGACTCTCTCACTATAAGAAACATCCTCTCCACATCCACTCTATCTGTGTCCTCTGGACGTAGACTCTCCCACCATAGGAAACATCCTCTCCACATCCACTATATCTGTGCCCTCTGTTCCCAGACTCCCCCACTATAGGAAACATCCTCTCCACATACACTATATCGGTGTCCTCTGGCCCTAGGCTCCCCCACTATAGGAAACATCCTCTCTACATCCACTCTATCTGTGTTCTCGGGTCCCAGACTTCTCCGCTATAGGAAACATACTCTCCACACCCACTCTATGTGTGTCCTCTGGTCCGAGACTCCCCCACTATAAGAAACATCCTCTCTACATCGACTCTATTTGTGCCCTCTGGTCCCAGACTTCCCCACTATAGGAAACATTCACTCCACACCCACTCTATCTGTGTCCTCTTGTCCGAGACTCCCCCACAATAAGAAACATCATCTCTACATCCACTCTATTTGTGCCCTCTGGTCCTGGACTCCCCTACTATAGGAAACATCCTCTCCACATCCACTCTATCTGTGTCCTCTGGTCCTGGACTCCCCCAGTCCGGGAAACATCCTCTCTACATCCACTCTATATGTGTCCCCTGGTCCTAGACTCCCCCAGTCCGGGAAACATCCTCTCCACATCCACTCTATCTGTGTCCTCTGGTCCTGGACTCCCCCACTATAGGAACATGCTCTCCACATCCACTCTATCAGTGTCCTCTGGTCCTAGACTACCCTGCTATAGGAAACATCCTCTCCACACCCACTCCGTCTGTGTCCTCTGGTCCTAGACTCCCCCACTATAGGAAACATCCCCTCCACACTCACTCTATCTGTGTCCTCTGGTCCTAGACTCCCCACTATAGGAAACATCCTCTCCACACCCACTCTATCAGTGCCCTCTGGTCCCAGACTCCCCCACTATAGGAAACATCCTCTCCACACCCACTCTATCTGTGTCCTCTGGTCCTAGACTCCCGCACTCTAGGAAACATCCTCTCCACATCCACTCTATCTGTGTCCTCCGGTCCTAGACTCCCCCACTATAGGAAACATCCTCTCCATACCCACTGTATCTGTGTCCTCTGGTCCTAGACTCCCCGACTATAGGAAACATCCTCTCCACACCCACTCTATCTGTGCCCTCTGGTTCTTGACTCCCCCACTATAGGGAACATCCTCTCCACATCCAGTCTATCTGCGTCCTCTGGTCCTAGACTCCACCACTGTAGGAGACATCCTCTCCACATCCACTCTATCTGTGTCCTCTGGTCCTAGACTCACCCCACTATAGGAGACATCCTCTCCACATCCACTCTATCTGTGTCCTCTGGTCCTAGACTCCCCCACTATAGAAACATCCTCTCCACATCCATTCTATCTGTGTCCTCTGGTCCTAGACTCCCCCACTATAGAAACATCCTCTCCACATCCACTCTATCTGTGTCCTCTGGTCCCAGACTCCCTCACTATAAGAAACATCCTCTCCACATCCACTCTATCTGTGTCCTCTGGACGTAGACTCTCCCACCATAAGAAACATCCTCTCCACATCCACTATATCTGTGCCCTCTGTTCCCAGACTCCCCCACTATAGGAAACATCCTCTCCACACCCACTCTATCTGTGTCCTCTGGTCCTAGACTCCCCCACTATAGGAAACATCCTCTCCACATCCACTCTATCTGTGTCCTCTGGTAATAGACTCCCCCACTACAGGAAACATCCTCTCCACATCCACTCTATCTGTGTCCTCTGGTCCCAGACTCCCTCTCTATAGGAAACATCCTCTCCACATCCACTCTATCTGTGGCCTCTGGACCTAGACTCTCACAGTATAGGAAACATCCTCTCCACATCCAATATATCTGCGCCCTCTGGT
The DNA here is from genome assembly GCF_030144855.1 of Hypanus sabinus. Taxonomy (NCBI): domain Eukaryota; kingdom Metazoa; phylum Chordata; class Chondrichthyes; order Myliobatiformes; family Dasyatidae; genus Hypanus; species Hypanus sabinus. The sequence goes on from NW_026781316.1 coordinate 221,406, forward strand.
CCCAGACTCCCCCACTATAGGAAACATCCTCTCCACATCCACTATATCTGTATCCTCTGGTCCTAGGCTCCCCCACTATAGGAAACATCCTCTCTACATCCACTCTATCGGTGTCCTCTGGTCCTAGACTACCCACTATAGGAAAAATCCTCTCCACATCCACTCTATCTCTGTCCTCTGGTCCTAGAATCCCCCACTATAGGAAACATCCTCTCCAATTTCACTCTGTCTGTGTCCTCTGGTCCTAGACTCCCCCACTCTAGGAAACATCCTCTCCACATCAACTCTATCTGTGTCCTCCGGTCCTAGACTCCCCCACTATAGGAAACATCCTCTCCACACCCACTCTATCTATGTCCTCTGGTCCTAGGCTCCCCCAGTATAGGAAACATCCTCTCCTCATCCACTCTATCTGTGTCCTCTGGTCTTAGACTCCCCGACTATAGGAAACATCCTCTCCACACTCACTCTATCTGTGTCCTCTGGTCCTAGACTCCCCCACTATAGGAAACATCCTCTCCACACTCACACTATCTGTGTCCTCTGGTCCTAGACTCCCCCACTATAGGAAACATCCTCTCCACACCCACTCTATCTGTGTCCTCTGGTCCTAGACTCCCGCCACTATAGGAAACATCCTCTCTACATCCACTCTATCTGTGCCCTCTGTTCCTAGACTCCTCCACTATGGGAAACATCCTCTCCACATCCACTCTATCTGTGTCCTCTGGTCCTAGACTCGCCGACTATAGGAAACATCCTCTCCACACCCACTCTATCTGTGCCCTCTGGTTCTTGACTCCCCCACTATAGGGAACATTCCTCTCCACATCTACTCTATCTGCGTCCTCTGGTCCTAGACTCCCCCACTACAGGAAACATCCTCTCCACATCCACTCTATATGGGTCCTCTGGTCCTAGACTCCCCGACTATAGGAAACATCCTCTCCACACCCACTCTATGTGTGTCCTCTGGTCCGAGACTCCCCCACTATAAGAAACATCCTCTCTACATCCACTCTATCTGTGCCCTCTGGTCCTAGACTCCCCCACAATAGGAAACATTCACTCCACACCCACTCTATCTGTGTCATCTGGTCCGAGACTCCCACACTATAAGAAACATCATCTCTACATCCACTCTATTTGTGCCCTCTGGTCCTGGAGTCCCCTACTATAGGAAACATCCTCTCCACATCCACTCTATCTGTGTCCTCTGGTCCTGGACTCCCCCAGTCCGGGAAACATCCTCTCTACATCCACACTATCTGTGTCCCCTGGTCCTAGACTCCCCCAGTCCGGGAAACATCCTCTCCACACCCACTCCGTCTGTGTCCTCTGGTCCTAGACTCCCCCACTATAGGAAACATCCCCTCCACACTCACTCTATCTGTGTCCTCTGGTCCTAGACTCCCCCACTATAGGAAACATCCTCTCCACATCCACTCTATCTGTGTCCTCTGATCCTAGACTCCCCACTATAGGAAACATTCTCTCCACACCCACTCTATCAGTGCCCTCTGGTCCCAGACTCCCCCACTATAGGAAACATCCTCTCCACACCCACTCTATCTGTGTCCTCTGGTCCTAGACTCCCCAACTATAGAAAACGTCCTCTCCACATCCATTCTATCTGTGTCCTCTGGTCCTAGACTACCCCACTATAGGAAACATCCTCTCCACACTCACTCTATCTGTGTCCTCTGGTCCTAGACTCCCCCACTATAGGAAACGTCCTCTCCACATCCACTCTATCTGTGTCCTCCGGTCCTAGACTCCCCCATTACAGAAACATCCTCTCCACATCCACTCTATCTGTGTCCTCTGGTCCCAGACTCCCCCACTATAGGAAACATCCTCTCCACACCCACTCTATCTGTGTCCTGTGGTCCTAGACTCCCCCACTAGAGAAAACGTCCTCTCCACATCCATTCTATCTGTGTCCTCTGGTCCTAGACTCCCCCACTATAGAAACATCCTCTCCACATCCATTCTATCTGTGTCCTCTGGTCCTAGACTCCCCCACTATAGAAACATCTTCTCCACATCCACTCTATCTGTGTCCTCTGGTCCCAGACTCCCTCACTATAGGAAACATCCTCTCCACATCCACTCTATCTGTGTCCTCTGGACCTAGACTCTACCACCATAGGAAACATCCTCTCCACATCCACTATATCTGTGCCCTCTGTTCCCAGACTCCCCCACTATAGGAAACATCCTCTCCACATCCACTCTATCTGTGTCCTCTGGACCTAGACTCTCCCACCATAGGAAACATCCTCTCCACATCCACTATATCTGTGCCCTCTGGTCCCAGACTCCCCCACTATAAGAAACATCCTCTCCACATCCACTATATCTGAATCCTCTGGTCCTAGGCTCCCCCACTATAGGAAACATCCTCTCTACATCCACTTTATCGGTGTCCTCTGGTCCTAGACTCCCCCACAATAGGAAACACCCTCTCCACACCCACTCTGTCTGTGTCCTCTGGTCCTAGACTCCCCCACTATAGGAAACATCCTCTCCACATCCACTCTATCTGTGTCCTCTGGCCCTAGACTCCCCCACTCTAGGAAACATCCTCTCCACATCCACTCTATCTGTGTCCTCTGGTCCTAGACTGCCCCACTATAGGAAACATCCTCTCCACACCCACTCTATCTATGTCCTCTGGTCCTAGGCTCCCCCACTATAGGAAACATCCTCTCCTCATCCACTCTATCTGTGTCCTCTGGTCTTAGACTCCCCCACAATAGGAAACATCCTCTCCACACTCACTCTATCTGTGTCCTCTCGTCCTAGACTCCCCCACTATAGGAAACGTCCTCTCCACATCCATTCTATCTGTGTCCTCTGGTCCTAGACTCCTCCACTACAGAAACATCCTCTCCACATCCACTCTATCTGTGTCCACTGGTCCCAGACTCCCCCCCTATAGGAAACATCCTCTCCACATCCACTCTATCTGTGTCCTCTGGTCCTAGACTCCCCTACTCTAGGAAACAACTTCTCCACATCCACTCTATCTGTGTCCTCTGGTCCTAGACTCCCCCACTATAGGAAACATCCTCTCCACACCCACTCTATCTGTGTCCTCTGGTCCTAGTCTCCCCCACTATAGGAAACATCCTCTGCACTCCCACGCTATCTGTGTCCTCTGGTCCTAGACTCCCCCACTATAGGAAACATCCTCTCCACATCCACTCTATCTGTGTCCTCTGGTCCCAGACTCCCTCTCTATAGGAAACATCCTCTCCACATCCACTCTATCTGTATCCTCTGGTCCTAGGCTACCCCACTATAGGAAACATCCTCTCTACATCCACTCTATCGCTGTCCTCTGGTCCTAGACGACCCACTATAGGAAAAATCCTCTCCACATCCACTCTATCTGTGTCCTCTGGTCCTAGACTCCCCCACTATAGGAAACATCCTCTCCACACCCACTCTGTCTGTGTCCTCTGGTCCTAGACTCCCCCACTATAGGAAACATCCTCTCCACATCCACTCTATCTGTGTCCTCTGGTCCTAGACTCCCGCACTCTAGGAAAAATCCTCTCCACATCCACTCTATCTGTGTCCTCCGGTCCTAGACTCCCCCACTATAGGAAACATCCTCTCCATACCCACTGTATCTGTGTCCTGTGGTCCTAGACTCCCCGACTATAGGAAACATCCTCTCCACACCCACTCTATCTGTGCCCTCTGGTTCTTGACTCCCCCACTATAGGGAACATCCTCTCCACATCCAGTCTATCTGCGTCCTCTGGTCCTAGACTCCACCACTGTAGGAGACATCCTCTCCACATCCACTCTATCTGTGTCCTCTGGTCCTAGACTCCCCCACTATAGAAACATCCTCTCCACATCCATTCTATCTGTGTCCTCTGGTCCTAGACTCCCCCACTATAGAAACATCCTCTCCACATCCACTCTATCTGTGTCCTCTGGCCCCAGACTCCCTCACTATAGGAGAAATCCTCTCTACATCCACTCTATCTGTGTCCTCTGGACCTAGACTCTCCCACCATAGGAAACATCCTCTCCACATCCACTATATCTGTGCCCTCTGTTCCCAGACTCCCCCACTATAGGAAACATCCTCTCCACATCCACTATATCGGTGTCCTCTGGCCCTAGGCTCCCCCACTATAGGAAACATCCTCTCCACATCCACTCTATCAGTTTCCTCTGGTCCTAGACTCCCCCACTATAGGAAACATCCTCTCCACATCTACTCTATCTGTGTCCTCTGGTACTAGACTCCCCCACTACAGGAAACATCCTCTAAACATCCACTCTATCTGTGGCCTCTGGACCTAGACTCTCACACTATAGGAAACATCCTCTCCACATCCACGGTATCTGTGGCCTCTGGACCTAGACTCTCACACTATAGGAAACATCCTCTCCACATCCACTATATCTGTGTCCTCTGGTACTAGACTCCCCCACTACAGGAAACATCCTCTCCACATCCACACTATCTGTGCCCTCTGGTCCTAGACTCCCCCACTATAGGAAACATCCTCTCCACATCCACTCTATCTGTGTCCTCTGGTCCTAGACTCCCCCAGTATAGGAAACATCCTCTCCACACCCACTCTATCTATGTCCTCTGGTCCTAGGCTCCCCCACTATAGGAAACATCCTCTCTTCATCCACTCTATCTGTGTCCTCTGGTCTTAGACTCCCCCACTATAGGAAACATCCTCTCCACACTCACTCTATCTGTGTCCTCTGGTCCAAGACCCCCACTATAGGAAACATCCTCTCCACACTCACACTATCTGTGTCCTCTGGTCCTAGACTCCCCCACTATAGGAAACATCCTCTCCACACCCACTCTATCTGTGTCCTCTGGTCCTAGACTCCCGCCACTATAGGAAACATCCTCTCTACATCCACTCTATCTGTGCCCTCTGGTCCTAGACTCCTCCACTATGGGAAACATCCTCTCCATACCCACTCTATCTGTGCCCTCTGGTCCTAGACTCCTCCACTATGGGAAACATCCTCTCCATACCCACTGTATCTGTGTCCTCTGGTCCTAGACTCCCCCACTATAGAAACATCCTCTCCACATCCATTCTATCTGTGGTCCTAGACTCCCCCACTATAGAAACATCTTCTCCACATCCACTCTATCTGTGTCCTCTGGTCCCAGACTCCCTCACTATAGGAAACATCCTCTCCACATCCACTCTATCTGTGTCCTCTGGACCTAGACTCTCCCACCATAGGAAACATCCTCTCCACATCCACTCTATCTGTGTCCTCTGGACCTAGACTCCCCCACTAAAGGAAACATCCTCTCCACATCCAATATATCTGTGCCCTCTGGTCCCAGACTCCCCCACTATAGGAAACATCCTCTCCACATCCACTATATCTGTATCCTCTGGTCCTAGGGTGCCCCACTATAGGAAACATCCTCTCTACATCCACTTTATCGGTGTCCTCTGGTCCTAGACTCCCCCACAATAGGAAACATCCTCTCCACACCCAGTCTGTCTGTGTCCTCTGGTCCTAGACTCCCCCACTATAGGAAACATCCTCTCCACATCCACTCTATCTGTTTCCACTGGTCCTAGACTCCCCCACTCTAGGAAACATCCTCTCCACATCCACTCTATCTGTGTCCTCTGGTCCTAGACTGCCCCACTATAGGAAACATCCTTTCCACACCCACTCTATCTATGTCCTCTGGTCCTAGGCTCCCCCACTATAGGAAACATCCTCTCCACATCCACTCTATCTGTGTCCTCTGGTCTTAGACTCCCCCACAATAGGAAACATCCTCTCCACACTCACTCTATCTGTGTCCTCTGGTCCTAGACTCCCCCACTATAGGAAACGTCCTCTCCACATCCATTCTATCTGTGTCCTCTGGTCCTAGACTCCCCCACTACAGAAACGTCCTCTCCACGTCCACTCTATCTGTGTCCACTGGTCCCAGACTCCCCCCCTATAGGAAACATCCTCTCCACATCCACTCTATCTGTGTCCTCTGGTCCTAGACTCCCCCACTCTAGGAAACAACTTCTCCACATCCACTCTATCTGTGTCCTCTGGTCCTAGACTCCCCCACTATAGGAAACATCCTCTCCACACGCACTCTATCTGTGTCCTCTGGTCCTAGACTCCCCCACTATAGGAAACATCCTCTGCACTCCCACGCTATCTGTGTCCTCTGGTCCTAGACTCCCCCACTATAGGAAACATCCTCTCCATCTGTGTCTTCTGGTACTAGACTCCTCCACTACAGGAAACATCCTCTCCACATCCACTCAATCTGTGTCCTCTGGTCCCAGACTCCCTCTCTATAGGAAACATCCTCTCCACATCCACTCTATCTGTGGCCTCTGGAGCTAGACTCTCACACTATAGGAAACATCCTCTCCACATCCAATATATCTGTATCCTCTGGTCCTAGGCTACCCCACTACAGGAAACATCCTGTCTACATCCACTCTATCGGTGTCCCCTGGTCCTAGACACCCCCACTATAGGAAACATCCTCTCCACACCCACTCTGTCTGTGTCCTCTGGTCCTAGACTCCCCCACTATAGGAAACATCCTCTCCACATCCACTCTATCTGTGTCCTCTGGTCCTAGACTCCCGCACTCTAGGAAACATCCTCTCCACATCCACTCTATCTGTGTCCTCCGGTCCTAGACTCCCCCACTATAGGAAACATCCTCTCCATACCCACTGTATCTGTGTCCTCTGGTCCTAGACTCCCCGACTATAGGAAACATCCTCTCCACACCCACTCTATCTGTGCCCTCTGGTTCTTGACTCCCCCACTATAGGGAACATCCTCTCCACATTCAGTCTATCTGCGTCCTCTGGTCCTAGACTCCACCACTGTAGAAGACATCCTCTCCACATCCACTCTATCTGTGTCCTCTGGTCCTAGACTCCCCCACTATAGAAACATCCTCTCCACATCCATTCTATCTGTGTCCTCTGGTCCTAGACTCCCCCACTATAGAAACATCGTCTCCACATCCACTCTATCTGTGTCCTCTGGTCCCAGACTCCCTCACTATAGGAAACATCCTCTCCACATCCACTCTATCTGTGTCCTCTGGACCTAGACACTCCCACCATAGGAAACATCCTCTCCACATCCACTATATCTGTGCCCTCTGTTCCCAGACTCCCCCACTATAGGAAAAATCCTCTCCACATCCACTATATCGGTGTCCTCTGGCCCTAGGCTCCCCCACGATAGGAAACATCCTCTCCACATCCATTCTATCTGTGTCCTCTGGTACTAGACTCCCCCACTACAGGAAACATCCTCTAAACATCCACACTATCTGTGTCCTCTGGTCCCAGACTCCCCCACTATAGGAAACATCCTCTCCACATCCACTGTATCTGTGGCCTCTGGACCTAGACTCTCACACTATAGGAAACATCCTCTCCACATCCACTCTATCTGTGTCCTCCGGTCCTAGACTCCCCCAGTATAGGAAACATCCTCTCCACACCCACTCTATCTATGTCCTCTGGTCCTAGGCTCCCCCACTATAGGAAACATCCTCTCCTCATCCACTCTATCTGTGTCCTCTGGTCTTAGACTCCCCCACTATAGGAAACATCCTCTCCAAACTCACTCTATCTGTGTCCTCTGGTCCAAGACTCCCCCACTATAGGAAACATCCTCTCCACACTCACACTATCTGTGTCCTCTGGTCCTAGACTCCCCCACTATAGGAAACATCCTCTCCACACCCACTCTATCTGTGTCCTCTGGTCCTAGACTCCCGCCACTATAGGAAACATCCTCTCTACATCCACTCTATCTGTGCCCTCTGGTCCTAGACTCCTCCACTATGGGAAACATAGTCTCCATACCCACTCTATCTGTGCCCTCTGGTCCTAGACTCCTCCACTATGGGAAACATCCTCTCCATACCCACTGTATCTGTGTCCTCTGGTCCTAGACTCCCCCACTATAGAAACATCTTCTCCACATCCACTCTATCTGTGTCCTCTGGTCCCAGACTCCCTCACTATAGGAAACATCCTCTCCACATCCACTCTATCTGTGTCCTCTGGACCTAAACTCTCCCACCATAGGAAACATCCTCTCCACATCCACTCTATCTGTGTCCTCTGGACCTAGACTCCCCCAGTATAGGAAACATCCTCTCCACATCCAATATATCTGTGCCCTCTGGTCCTAGACTCCCCCACAATAGGAAACATCCTCTCCACACCCACTCTGTCTGTGTCCTCTGGTCCTAGACTCCCCCACTATAGGAAACATCCTCTCCACATCCAATCTATCTGTGTCCTCTGGTCCTAGACTCCCCCACTCTAGGAAACATCCTCTCCACATCCACTCTATCTGTGTCCTCTGGTCCTAGACTGCCCCACTATAGGAAACATCCTTTCCACACCCACTCTATCTATGTCCACTGGTCCTAGGCTCCCCCACTATAGGAAACATCCTCTCCTGATCCACTCTATCTGTGTCCTCTGGTCTTAGACTCCCCCACAATAGGAAACATCCTCTCCACACTCACTCTATCTGTGTCCTCTGGTCCTAGACTCCCCCACTATAGGAAACGTCCTCTCCACATCCATTCTATCTGTGTCCTCTGGTCCTAGACTCCCCCACTACAGAAACATCCTCTCCACATCGACTCTATCTGTGTCCACTGGTCCCAGACTCCCCCCCTATAGGAAACATCCTCTCCACATCCACTCTATCTGTGTCCTCTGGTCCTAGACTCCCCCACTATAGGAAACATCCTCTGCACTCCCACGCTATCTGTGTCCTCTGGTCCTAGACTCCCCCACTATAGGAAACATCCTCTCCACATCCACTCCATCTGTGTCTTCTGGTACTAGACTCCCCCACTACAGGAAACATCCTCTCCACATCCACTCTATCTGTGTCCTCTGGTCCCAGACTCCCCCACTATAGGAAACATCCTCTCCACATCCACTCTATCTGTGTCCTCTGGTCCCAGACTCCCTCTCTATAGGAAACATCCTCTCCACATCCACTCTATCTGTGGCCTCTGGACCTAGACTCTCACACTATAGGAAACATCCTCTCCACATCCAATATATCTGTATCCTCTGGTCCTAGGCTACCCCACTATAGGAAACATCCTCTCTACATGCACTCTATCGGTGTCCTCTGGACCTAGACGACCCACTATAGGAAAAATCCTCTCCACATCCACTCTATCTGTGTCCTCTGGTCCTAGACTCCCCCACTATAGGAAACATCCTCTCCACACCCACTCTGTCTGTGTCCTCTGGTCCTAGACTCCCCCACTATAGGAAACATCCTCTCCACATCCACTCTATCTGTGTCCTCTGGTCCTAGACTCCCGCACTCTAGGAAACATCCTCTCCACATCCACTCTATCTGTGTCCTCCGGTCCTAGACTCCCCCACTATAGGAAACATCCTCTCCATACCCACTGTATCTGTGTCCTCTGGTCCTAGACTCCCCGACTATAGGAAACATCCTCTCCACACCCACTCTATCTGTGCCCTCTGGTTCTTGACTCCCCCACTATAGGGAACATCCTCTCCACATCCAGTCTATCTGCGTCCTCTGGTCCTAGACTCCACCACTGTAGGAGACATCCTCTCCACATCCACTCTATCTGTGTCCTCTGGTCCTAGACTCCCCCACTATAGAAACATCCTCTCCACATCCATTCTATCTGTGTCCTCTGGTCCTAGACTCCCCCACTATAGGAAACATCCTCTCCACATCCACTCTATCTGTGTCCTCTGGACCTAGACTCTCCCACCATAGGAAACATCCTCTCCACATCCACTATATCTGTGCCCTCTGTTCCCAGACTCCCCCACTATAGGAAACATCCTCTCCACATCCACTATATCGGTGTCCTCTGGCCCTAGGCTCCCCCACTATAGGAAACATCCTCTCCACATCCACTCTATCAGTTTCCTCTGGTCCTAGACTCCCCCACTATAGGAAACATCCTCTCCACATCTACTCTATCTGTGTCCTCTGGTACTAGACTCCCCCACTACAGGAAACATCCTCTAAACATCCACTCTATCTGTGGCCTCTGGACCTAGACTCTCACACTATAGGAAACATCCTCTCCACATCCACTGTATCTGTGTCCTCTGGTCCTAGACTCCCCCACTATAGGAAACATCCTCTCCACACCCACTCTATCTGTGCCCTCTGGTTCTTGACTCCCCCACTATAGGGAACATCCTCTCCACATCCAGTCTATCTGCGTCCTCTGGTCCTAGACTCCACCACTGTAGGAGACATCCTCTCCACATCCACTCTATCTGTGTCCTCTGGTCCTAGACTCCCCCACTATAGAAACATCCTCTCCACATCCACTCTATCTGTGTCCTCTGGTCCCAGACTCCCTCACTATAGGAAACATCCTCTCCACATCCACTCTATCTGTGTCCTCTGGACCTAGACTCTCCCACCATAGGAAACATCCTCTCCACATCCACTATATCTGTGCCCTCTGTTCCCAGACTCCCCCACTATAGGAAACATCCTCTCCACATCCACTATATCGGTGTCCTCTGGCCCTAGGCTCCCCCACTATAGGAAACATCCTCTCCACATCCACTCTATCAGTTTCCTCTGGTCCTAGACTCCCCCACTATAGGAAACATCCTCTCCACATCTACTCTATCTGTGTCCTCTGGTACTAGACTCCCCCACTATAGGAAACATCCTCTCCACACCCACTCTATCTGTGGCCTCTGGACCTAGACTCTCACACTATAGGAAACATCCTCTCCACATCCACTATATCTGTGTCCTCTGGTACTAGACTCCCCCACTACAGGAAACATCCTCTCCACATCCACTCTATCTGTCTCCTCTGGTCCCAGACTCCCACTCTATAGGAAACATCCTCTCCACATCCACTCTATCTGTGGCCTCTGGACCTAGACTCTCACACTATAGGAAACATCCTCTCCACATCCACTCTATCTGTGTCCTCCGGTCCTAGACTCCCCCACTATAGGAAACATCCTCTCCACACCCACTCTATCTATGTCCTCTGGTCCTAGGCTCCCCCACTATAGGAAACATCCTCTCCTCATCCACTCTATCTGTGTCCTCTGGTCTTAGACTCCCCCACTATAGGAAACATCCTCTCCACACTCACTCTATCTGTGTCCTCTGGTCCAAGACTCCCCCACTATAGGAAACATCCTCTCCTCACTCACACTATCTGTGTCCTCTGGTCCTAGACTCCCCCACTATAGGAAACATCCTCTCCACACCCACTCTATCTGTGTCCTCTGGTCCTAGACTCCCACCACTATAGGAAACATCCTCTCTACATCCACTCTATCTGTGCCCTCTGGTCCTAGACTCCTCCACAATGGAAACATCCTCTCCATACCCACTGTATCTGTGTCCTCTGGTCCTAGACTCCCCGACTATAGGAAACATCCTCTCCACACCCACTCTATCTGTGCCCTCTGGTTCTTGACTCCCCCACTATAGGGAACATTCCTCTCCACATCCACTCTATCTGCGTCCTCTGGTCCTAGACTCCCCCACTACAGGAAACATCCTCTCCACATCCACTCTATTTGTGTCCTCTGGTGCTAGACTCCACCACTGTAGGAGACATCCTCTCCACATCCACTCTCTCTGTGTCCTCTGGTCCTAGACTCCCCCCACTATAGGAGACATCCTCTCCACATCCACTCTATCTGTGTCCTCTGGTCCTAGACTCCCCGACTATAGGAAACATTCTCTCCACACCCACTCTATGTGTGTCCTCTGGTCCGAGACTCCCCCACTATAAGAAACATCCTCTCTACATCCACTCTATCTGTGCCCTCTGGTCCTAGACTCCCCCACTATAGGAAACATTCACTCCACACCCACTCTATCTGTGTCCTATGGTCCGAGACTCCCCCACTATAAGAAACATCATCTCCACATCCACTCTATTTGTGCCCTCTGGTCCTGGACTCCCCTACTATAGGAAACATCCTCTCCACACCCACTCTATCTGTGTCCTCTGGTCCTGGACTCCCCCAGTCCGGGAAACATCCTCTCTACATCCACTCTATCTGTGTCCCCTGGTCCTAGACTCCCCCAGTCCGGGAAACATCCTCTCCACATCCACTCTATCTGTGTCCTCTGGTCCTGGACTCCCCCACTATAGGAACATGCTCTCCACATCCACTCTATCAGTGTCCTCTGGTCCTAGACTACCCTGCTATAGGAAACATCCTCTCCACACCCACTCCGTCTGTGTCCTCTGGTCCTAGACTCCCCCACTATAGGAAACATCCCCTCCACACTCACTCTATCTGTGTCCTCTGGTCCTAGACTCCCCCACTATAGGAAACATCCTCTCCAGACCCACTCTATCTGTGTCCTCTGGTCCTAGACTCCCCCACTATAGAAAACGTCCTCTCCACATCCATTCTATCTGTGTCCTCTGGTCCAAGACTCCCCCACTATAGAAACATCCTCTCCACATCCATTCTATCTGTGGTCCTAGACTCCCCCACTATAGAAACATCTTCTCCACATCCACTCTATCTGTGTCCTCTGGTCCCAGACTCCCTCACTATAGGAAACATCCTCTCCACATCCACTCTATCTGTGTCCTCTGGACCTAGACTCTCCCACCATAGGAAACATCCTCTCCACATCCAATATATCTGTGTCCTCTGGTCCTAGACTCCCCCACTGTAGGAAACATCCTCTCCACATCCACTCTATCTGTGTCCTCTGGTCCTAGACTCCCCCACTCTAGGAAACATCCTCCCCACGTCCACTCTATCTGTGTCCTCTGGTCCTAGACTCCCCCACTATAGGAAACATCCTCTCCACACTCACTCTATCTATGTCCTCTGGTCCTAGGCTCCCCCACTATAGGAAACATCCTCTCCTCATCCACTCTATCTGTGTCCTCTGGTCTTAGACTCCCCCACTATAGGAAACATCCTCTCCACACTCACTCTATCTGTGTCCTCTGGTCCTAGACTCCCCCACTATAGGAAACGTCCTCTCCACATCCATTCTATCTGTGTCATCTGGTCCTAGACACCCCCACTACAGAAACATCCTCTCCACATCCACTCTATCCGTGTCCACTGGTCCCAGACTCCCCCCCTATAGGAAACATCCTCTCCACACTCACTCTATCTGTGTCCTCTGGTCCTAGACTCCCCCACTATAGGAAACGTCCTCTCCACATCCATTCTATCTGTGTCCTCTGGTCCTAGACTCCCCCACTATAGGAAACATCCTCTCCACATCCACTCTATCTGTGTCCTCTGGTCCTGGACTCCCCCACTACAGGAACATGCTCTCCACATCCACTCTATCAGTGTCCTCTGGTCCTAGACTCCCCCACTACAGGAAACATCCTCTCCACATCCACTCTATCTGTGTCCTCTGGTCCTAGACTACCCTGCTATAGGAAACATCCTCTCCACATCCACTCTGTCTGTGTCCTCCGGTCCTAGACTTCCCCGCTATAGGAAACATTCTCTCCACATCCACTATATCTGTGCCCTCTGTTCCCAGACTCCCCCACTATAGGAAACATCCTCTCCACATCCACTATATCGGTGTCCTCTGGTCCTAGCCACCCCCACTATAGGAAACATCCTCTCCACATCCACTCTATCAGTGTCCTCTGGTCCTAGACTCCCCCACTATAGGTAACTTCCTCTCCACATCCACTCTACCTGTGTCCTCTGGTACTAGACTCCCCCACTACAGGAAACATCCTCTAAACATCCACTCTATCTGTGGCCTCTGGACCTAGACTCCCCCACTATAGGAAACATCCTCTCCACATCCACTGTATCTGTGGCCTCTGGACCTAGACTCCCCCACTACAGAAACATCCTCTCCACATCCAATATATCTGTTCCCTCTGCTCCCAGACTCCCCCACTATAGGAAACATCCTCTCCATATCCACTACATCTGTATCCTCTGGTCCTAGGCTCCCGCACTATAGGAAACATCCTCTCTACATCCACTCTATCGGTGTCCTCTGGTACTAGACTCCCCGACTATAGGAAACATCCTCTCCACATCCACTCTATCTGTGTCCTCTGGTCCTAGACTCCCCCACTATAGGAAACATCCTCTCCACATCCACTCTATCTCTGTCCTCTGGTCCTAGACTCCCCCACTATAGGAAACATCCTCTCCACATTCACTCTATCTGTGTCCTCTGGTACTAGACTCCCCCACTATAGGAAACGTCCTCTCCACATCCATTCTATCTGTGTCCACTGGTCCTAGACTCCCCCACTATAGAAACATCCTCTCCACATCCATTCTATCTGTGTCCTCTGGTCCTAGACTCCCCCACTATAGAAACATCCTCTCCACATCCACTCTATCTGTGTCCTCTGGTCCCAGACTCCCTCACTATAGGAAACGTCCTCTCTACATCCACTCTATCGGTGTCCTCTGGTCCTAGACTCCCCCACTATAGGAAACATCCTCTCCACACCCACTCTGTCTGTGTCCTCTGGTCCTAGACTCCCCCACTGTAGGAAACATCCTCTCCACATCCACTCTATCTGTGTCCTCTGGTCCTAGACTCCCCCACTCTAGGAAACATCCTCTCCACATCCACTCTATCTGTGTCCTCTGGTCCTAGACTCCCCCACTATAGGAAACATCCTCTCCACACCCACTCTATCTGTGTCCTCTGGTCCTAGACTCCCCCACTTTAGGAAACATCCTCTCCACACGCACTCTATCTGTGTCCTCTGGTCCTAGACTCCCCCACTATAGGAAACGTCCTCTCCACATCCATTCTATCTGTGTCATCTGGTCCTAGACACCCCCACTACAGAAACATCCTCTCCACATCCACTCTATCCGTGTCCACTGGTCCCAGACTCCCCCCCTATAGGAAACATCCTCTCCACACTCACTCTATCTGTGTCCTCTGGTCCTAGACTCCCCCACTATAGGAAACGTCCTCTCCACATCCATTCTATCTGTGTCCTCTGGTCCTAGACTCCCCCACTATAGGAAACATCCTCTCCACATCCACTCTATCTGTGTCCTCTGGTCCTGGACTCCCCCACTACAGGAACATGCTCTCCACATCCACTCTATCAGTGTCCTCTGGTCCTAGACTCCCCCACTACAGGAAACATCCTCTCCACATCCACTATATCTGTGCCCTCTGTTCCCAGACTCCCCCACTATAGGAAACATCCTCTCCACATCCACTATATCGCTGTCCTCTGGTCCTAGCCACCCTCACTATAGGAAACATCCTCTCCACATCCACTCTATCAGTGTCCTCTAGTCCTAGACTCCCCCACTATAGGAAACTTCCTCTCCACATCCACTCTACCTGTGTCCTCTGGTACTAGACTCCCCCACTACAGGAAACATCCTCTAAACATCCACTCTATCTGTGGCCTCTGGACCTAGACTCCCCCACTATAGGAAACATCCTCTCCACATCCACTGTATCTGTGGCCTCTGGACCTAGACTCCCCCACTACAGAAACATCCTCTCCACATCCAATATATCTGTTCCCTCTGCTCCCAGACTCCCCCACTATAGGAAACATCCTCTCCATATCCACTACATCTGTATCCTCTGGTCCTAGGCTCCCGCACTATAGGAAACATCCTCTCTACATCCACTCTATCGGTGTCCTCTGGTCCTAGACTCCCCGACTATAGGAAACATCCTCTCCACATCCACTCTATCTGTGTCCTCTGGTCCTAGACTCCCCCACTATAGGAAACATCCTCTCCACATCCACTCTATCTCTGTCCTCTGGTCCTAGACTCCCCCACTATAGGAAACATCCTCTCCACATTCACTCTATCTGTGTCCTCTGGTACTAGACTACCCCACTATAGGAAACGTCCTCTCCACATCCATTCTATCTGTGTCCACTGGTCCTAGACTCCCCCACTATAGAAACATCATCTCCACATCCATTCTATCTGTGTCCTCTGGTCCTAGACTCCCCCACTATAGAAACATCCTCTCCACATCCACTCTATCTGTGTCCTCTGGTCCCAGACTCCCTCACTATAGGAAACGTCCTCTCTACATCCACTCTATCGGTGTCCTCTGGTCCTAGACTCCCCCACTATAGGAAACATCCTCTCCACACCCACTCTGTCTGTGTCCTCTGGTCCTAGACTCCCCCACTGTAGGAAACATCCTCTCCACATCCACTCTATCTGTGTCCTCTGGTCCTAGACTCCCCCACTCTAGGAAACATCCTCTCCACATCCACTCTATCTGTGTCCTCTGGTCCTAGACTCCCCCACTATAGGAAACATCCTCTCCACACCCACTCTATCTGTGTCCTCTGGTCCTAGACTCCCCCACTTTAGGAAACATCCTCTGCACATCCACTCTATCTGTGTCCCCTGGTCCTAGACTCCCCCACTATAGGAAACATCCTCTCCACATCCACTCTATCTGTGTCCTCTGGTCATAGACTCCCCCACTATAGGAAACGTCCTCTCCACATCGATTCTATTTGTGTCCTCTGGTCCTAGACTCCCCCACTATAGAAACATCCTCTCCACATCCATTCTATCTGTGTCCTCTGGTCCTAGACTCCCACACTATAGAAACATCCTCTCCACATCCACTCTATCTGTGTCCTCTGGTCCCAGACTCCCTCACTATAGGAAACATCCTCTCCACATCCACTCTATCTGTGTCCTCTGGACCTAGACTCTCCCACCATAGGAAACATCCTCTCCACATCCACTATATCTGTGCCCTCTGTTCCCAGACTCCCCCACTATAGGAAACATCCTCTCCACATCCACTATATCGGTGTCCTCTGGTCCTAGGCTCCCCCACTATAAGAAACATCCTCTCCACATCCACTCTATCAGTGTCCTCTGGTCCTAGACTCCCCCACTATAGGAAACATCATCTCCACATCCACTCAATCTGTGTCCTCTGGTACTAGACGCCCCCACTATAGGAAACGTCCTCTCCACATCCATTCTATCTGTGTCCTCTGGTCCTAGACTCCCCCACTATAGAAACATCCTCTCCACATCCATTCTATCTGTGTCCTCTGGTCCTAGACTCCCCCACTATAGAAACATCCTCTCCACATCCACTCTATCTGTGTCCTCTGCTCCCAGACTCCCTCACTATAGGAAACATCCTCTCCACATCCACTCTATCTGTGTCCTCTGGACCTAGACTCTCCCACCATAGGAAACATCCTCTCCACATCCACTGTATCAGTGCCCTCTGATCCCAGACTCCCCCACTATAGGAAACATCCTCTCCACATCCACTATATCGGTGTCCTCTGGTCCTAGCCACCCCCACTATAGGAAACATCCTCTGCACATCCACTCTATCAGTGTCCACTGGTCCTAGACTCCCGCACTATAGGAAACATCCTCTCCACATCCACTCTATCTGTGTCCTCTGGTACTAGACTCCCCCACTACAGGAAACATCCTCTAAACATCCACTGTATCTGTGGCCTCTGGACCTAGACTCACACTATAGGAAACATCCTCTCCACATCCACTCTATCTGTGTCCTCTGGTCCTAGACTCCCCCACTATAGGAAACATCCTCTCCACATCCACTCTATCTGTGTCCTCTGGTACTAGACTTCCCCACTATAGGAAACATCCTCTCCACATCCACTCTATCTGTGGCCTCTGGACCTAGACTCTCACACTATAGGAAACATCATCTCCACATCCAATATATCTGTGCCCTCTGGTCCCAGACTCCCCGACTATAGGAAACATCCTCTCCACATCCACTATATCTGTATCCTCTGGTCCTAGGCTCCCCCACTATAGGAAACATCCTCTCTACATCCACTCTATCGGTGTCCTCTGGTCCTAGACTCCCCCACTATAGGAAACATCCTCTCCACACCCACTCTGTCTGTGTCCTCTGGTCCTAGATTCCCCCACTATAGGAAACATCCTCTCCACATCCACTCTATCTGTGTCCTCTGGTCCTAGACACCCCAACTCTAGGAAACATCCTCTCCACATCCACTATATCTGTATCCTCTGGTCCTAGGCTCCCCCACTATAGGAAACATCCTCTCTACATCCACTCTATCGGTGTCCTCTGGTCCTAGACTCCCCCACTATAGGAAACATCCTCTCCACACCCACTCTGTCTGTGTCCTCTGGTCCTAGATTCCCCCACTATAGGAAACATCCTCTCCACATCCACTCTATCGGTGTCCTCTGGTCCTAGATTCCCCCACTATAGGAAACATCCTCTCCACATCCACTCTATCGGTGTCCTCTGGTCCTAGACTCCCCCACTATAGGAAACATCCTCTCCACATCCACTCTATCTGTGTCCTCTGGTCCTAGACACACCAACTCTAGGAAACATCCTCTCCACATCCACTCTATCTATGTCCTCTGGTCCTAGGCTCCCACACTATAGGAAACATCCTCTCCACACTCACTCTATCTGTGTCCTCTGGTCCTAGACTCCCCCACTACAGAAACATCCTCTCCACATCCACTCTATCTGTGTCCACTGGTCCCAGACTCCCCCACTATAGGAAACATCCTCTCCACACTCACTCTATCTGTGTCCTCTGGTCCTAGACTCCCCCACTATAGGAAACGTCCTCTCCACATCCATTCTATCTGTGTCCTCTGGTCCTAGACTCCCCCACTATAGAAACCTCCTCTCCACATCCATTCTATCTGTGTCCTCTGGTCCTAGACTCCCCCACTATAGAAACATCCTCTCCACATCCACTCTATCTGTGTCCTCTGGTCCCAGACTCCCTCACTATAGGAAACATCCTCTCCACATCCACTCTATCTGTGTCCTCTGGACCTAGACTCTCCCACCATAGGAAACATCCTCTCCACATCCACTATATCTGTGCCCTCTGTTCCCAGACTCCCCCACTATAGGAAACATCCTCTCCACATCCACTATATCGGTGTCCTCTGGTCCTAGGCTCCCCCACTATAGGAAACATCCTCTCCACATCCACTCTATCAGTGTCCTCTGGTCCTAGACTCCCCCACTATAGGAAACATCCTCTCCACATCCACTCTATCTGTGTCCTCTGGTACTAGACTCCCCAACTACAGGAAACATCCTCTAAACATCCACTCTATTTGTGTCCTCTGGTCCCAGACTCCCTCTCTATAGGAAACATCCTCTCCACATCCACTCTATCTGTGGTGTCTGGACCTAGACTTTCACACTATAGGAAACATCCTCTCCACATCCACTCTATCTGTGTCCTCTGGTCCTAGACTCCCCCACTATAGGAAACATCCTCTCCACACCCACTCTATCTGTGTCCTCTGGTCCTAGACTCCCCCACTATAGGAAACATCCTCGGCACTCCCACTCTATCTGTGTCCTCTGGTCCTAGACTCCCCCACTATAGGAAACATCCTCTGCACTCCCACTCTATCTGTGTCCTCTGGTCCTAGACTCCCCCACTATAGGAAACATCCTCTCCACATCCACTCTATCTGTGTCCTCTAGTCCCAGACTCCCTCTCTATAGGAAACATCCACTCCACATCCACTCTATCTGTGGCCTCTGGTCCTAGACTCCCTCACTACAGGAAACATCCACTCCACACTCACTCTATCTGTGTCCTCTGGTCCCAGACTCCCCCACTACAGGAAACATCCTCTCCACATCCACTCTATCTGTGTTCTCGGGTCCCAGACTTCCCCGCTATAGGAAACATTCTCTCCACACCCACTCTATCTGTGTCCTCTGGTCCGAGACTCCCCCACTATAAGAAACATCCTCTCTACATCCACTCTATCTGTGTCCTCTGGACCTAGACTCCCTCACGATAGGAAACATCCTCTCCACATCCACTCTATCTGTGTCCTCTGGTCGTAGACTCCCCCACTATAGGAAAGATCCTCTCCACATCCATTCTATCTGTGCCCTCTGTTCCCAGACTCCCCCACTATAGGAAACATCCTCTCCACATCCACTCTATCTGTGGCCTCTGGACCTAGACTCTCACACTATAGGAAACATCCTCTCCACATCCAATATATCTGTGCCCTCTGGTCCCAGACTCCCCCACTATAGGAAACATCCTCGGCACTCCCACTCTATCTGTGTCCTCTGGTCCTAGACTCCCCCACTATAGGAAACATCCTCTGCACTCCCACTCTATCTGTGTCCTCTGGTCCTAGACTCCCCCACTATAGGAAACATCCTCTCCACATCCACTCTATCTGTGTCCTCTAGTCCCAGACTCCCTCTCTATAGGAAACATCCACTCCACATCCACTCTATCTGTGGCCTCTGGTCCTAGACTCCCTCACTACAGGAAACATCCACTCCACACTCACTCTATCTGTGTCCTCTGGTCCCAGACTCCCCCACTACAGGAAACATCCTCTCCACATCCACTCTATCTGTGTTCTCGGGTCCCAGACTTCCCCGCTATAGGAAACATTCTCTCCACACCCACTCTATCTGTGTCCTCTGGTCCGAGACTCCCCCACTATAAGAAACATCCTCTCTACATCCACTCTATCTGTGTCCTCTGGACCTAGACTCCCTCACGATAGGAAACATCCTCTCCACATCCACTCTATCTGTGTCCTCTGGTCGTAGACTCCCCCACTATAGGAAAGATCCTCTCCACATCCATTCTATCTGTGCCCTCTGTTCCCAGACTCCCCCACTATAGGAAACATCCTCTCCACATCCACTCTATCTGTGGCCTCTGGACCTAGACTCTCACACTATAGGAAACATCCTCTCCACATCCAATATATCTGTGCCCTCTGGTCCCAGACTCCCCCACTATAGGAAACATCCTCTCCACATCCACTATATCTGTGTCCTCTGCTCCTAGGCTCCCCCACTATAGGAAACATCCTCTCTACATCCACTCTATCGGTGTCCTCTGGTCCTAGACTACCCACTATAGGAAAAATCCTCTCCACATCCACTCTTTCTGTGTCCTCTGGTCCTAGACTCCCCCACTATAGGAAACATCCTCTCCACACCCACTCTATCTGTGTCCTCTGGTCCTAGACTCCCCCACTATAGGAAACATCCTCTCCACATACACTCTATCTGTGTCCTCTGGTCCTAGACTCCCCCACTATAGGAAACATCCTCTCCACATCCACTCTATCTGTGTCCTCTGGTCCCAGACTCCCTCACTATAGGAAACATCCTCTCCACATCCACTCTATCTGTGGCCTCTGGACCTAGACTCTCACACTATAGGAAACATCCTCTCCACATCCAATATATCTGTGCCCTCTGGTCCCAGACTCCCCCACTATAGGAAACATCCTCTCCACACCCACTCTGTCTGTGTCCTCTGGTCCTAGATTCCCCCACTATAGGAAACATCCTCTCCACATCCACTCTATCTGTGTCCTCTGGTCCTAGACACCCCAACTCTAGGAAACATCCTCTCCACATCCACTCTATCTATGTCCTCTGGTCCTAGGCTCCCCCACTATAGGAAACATCCTCTCCTCATCCACTCTATCTGTGTCCTCTGGTCTTAGACTCCCCCACTATAGGAAACATCCTCTCCACACTCACTCTATCTGTGTCCTCTGGTCCTAGACTCCCCCACTACAGAAACATCCTCTCCACATCCACTCTATCTGTGTCCACTGGTCCCAGACTCCCCCACTATAGGAAACATCCTCTCCACACTCACTCTATCTGTGTCCTCTGGTCCTAGACTCCCCCACTATAGGAAACGTCCTCCACATCCATTCTATCTGTGTCCTCTGGTCCTAGACTCCCCCACTATAGAAACATCCTCTCCACATCCATTCTATCTGTGTCCTCTGGTCCTAGACTCCCCCACTATAGAAACATCCTCTCCACATCCACTCTATCTGTGTCCTCTGGTCCCAGACTCCCTCACTATAGGAAACATCCTCTCCACATCCACTCTATCTGTGTCCTCTGGACCTAGACTCTCCCACCATAGGAAACATCCTCTCCACATCCACTATATCTGTGCCCTCTGTTCCCAGACTCCCCCACTATAGGAAACATCCTCTCCACATCCACTATATCGGTGTCCTCTGGTCCTAGGCTCCCCCACTATAGGAAACATCCTCTCCACATCCACTCTATCAGTGTCCTCTGGTCCTAGACTCCCCCACTATAGGAAACATCCTCTCCACATCCACTCTATCTGTGTCCTCTGGTACTAGACTCCCCCACTACAGGAAACATCCTCTAAACATCCACTCTATTTGTGTCCTCTGGTCCCAGACTCCCTCTCTATAGGAAACATCCTCTCCACATCCACTCTATCTGTGGCGTCTGGACCTAGACTTTCACACTATAGGAAACATCCTCTCCACATCCACTCTATCTGTGTCCTCTGGTCCTAGACTAACCCACTATAGGAAACATCCTCTCCACACCCACTCTATCTGTGTCCTCTGGTCCTAGACTCCCCCACTATAGGAAACATCCTCGGCACTCCCACTCTATCTGTGTCCTCTGGTCCTAGACTCCCCCACTATAGGAAACATCCTCTGCACTCCCACTCTATCTGTGTCCTCTGGTCCTAGACTCCCCCACTATAGGAAACATCCTCTCCACATCCACTCTATCTGTGTCCTCTAGTCCCAGACTCCCTCTCTATAGGAAACATCCACTCCACATCCACTCTATCTGTGGCCTCTGGTCCTAGACTCCCTCACTACAGGAAACATCCACTCCACACTCACTCTATCTGTGTCCTCTGGTCCCAGACTCCCCCACTACAGGAAACATCCTCTCCACATCCACTCTATCTGTGTTCTCGGGTCCCAGACTTCCCCGCTATAGGAAACATTCTCTCCACACCCACTCTATCTGTGTCCTCTGGTCCGAGACTCCCCCACTATAAGAAACATCCTCTCTACATCCACTCTATCTGTGTCCTCTGGACCTAGACTCCCTCACGATAGGAAACATCCTCTCCACATCCACTCTATCTGTGTCCTCTGGTCGTAGACTCCCCCACTATAGGAAAGATCCTCTCCACATCCATTCTATATGTGCCCTCTGTTCCCAGACTCCCCCACTATAGGAAACATCCTCTCCACACCCACTCTATCTGTGTCCTCTGGTCCTAGACTCCCCCACTATAGGAAACATCCTCTCCACATACACTCTATCTGTGTCCTCTGGTCCTAGACTCCCCCACTATAGGAAACATCCTCTCCACATCCACTCTATCTGTGTCCTCTGGTCCCAGACTCCCTCACTATAGGAAACATCCTCTCCACATCCAATATATCTGTGCCCTCTGGTCCCAGACTCCCCCACTATAGGAAACATCCTCTCCACACCCACTCTGTCTGTGTCCTCTGGTCCTAGATTCCCCCACTATAGGAAACATCCTCTCCACATCCACTCTATCTGTGTCCTCTGGTCCTAGACACCCCAACTCTAGGAAACATCCTCTCCACATCCACTCTATCTATGTCCTCTGGTCCTAGGCTCCCCCACTATAGGAAACATCCTCTCCTCATCCACTCTATCTGTGTCCTCTGGTCTTAGACTCCCCCACTATAGGAAACATCCTCTCCACACTCACTCTATCTGTGTCCTCTGGTCCTAGACTCCCCCACTACAGAAACATCCTCTCCACATCCACTCTATCTGTGTCCACTGGTCCCAGACTCCCCCACTATAGGAAACATCCTCTCCACACTCACTCTATCTGTGTCCTCTGGTCCTAGACTCCCCCACTATAGGAAACGTCCTCCACATCCATTCTATCTGTGTCCTCTGGTCCTAGACTCCCCCACTATAGAAACATCCTCTCCACATCCATTCTATCTGTGTCCTCTGGTCCTAGACTCCCCCACTATAGAAACATCCTCTCCACATCCACTCTATCTGTGTCCTCTGGTCCCAGACTCCCTCACTATAGGAAACATCCTCTCCACATCCACTCTATCTGTGTCCTCTGGACCTAGACTCTCCCACCATAGGAAACATCCTCTCCACATCCACTATATCTGTGCCCTCTGTTCCCAGACTCCCCCACTATAGGAAACATCCTCTCCACATCCACTATATCGGTGTCCTCTGGTCCTAGGCTCCCCCACTATAGGAAACATCCTCTCCACATCCACTCTATCAGTGTCCTCTGGTCCTAGACTCCCCCACTATAGGAAACATCCTCTCCACATCCACTCTATCTGTGTCCTCTGGTACTAGACTCCCCCACTACAGGAAACATCCTCTAAACATCCACTCTATTTGTGTCCTCTGGTCCCAGACTCCCTCTCTATAGGAAACATCCTCTCCACATCCACTCTATCTGTGGCGTCTGGACCTAGACTTTCACACTATAGGAAACATCCTCTCCACATCCACTCTATCTGTGTCCTCTGGTCCTAGACTCCCCCACTATAGGAAACATCCTCTCCACACCCACTCTATCTGTGTCCTCTGGTCCTAGACTCCCCCACTATAGGAAACATCCTCGGCACTCCCACTCTATCTGTGTCCTCTGGTCCTAGACTCCCCCACTATAGGAAACATCCTCTGCACTCCCACTCTATCTGTGTCCTCTGGTCCTAGACTCCCCCACTATAGGAAACATCCTCTCCACATCCACTCTATCTGTGTCCTCTAGTCCCAGACTCCCTCTCTATAGGAAACATCCACTCCACATCCACTCTATCTGTGGCCTCTGGTCCTAGACTCCCTCACTACAGGAAACATCCACTCCACACTCACTCTATCTGTGTCCTCTGGTCCCAGACTCCCCCACTACAGGAAACATCCTCTCCACATCCACTCTATCTGTGTTCTCGGGTCCCAGACTTCCCCGCTATAGGAAACATTCTCTCCACACCCACTCTATCTGTGTCCTCTGGTCCGAGACTCCCCCACTATAGGAAACATCCTCGGCACTCCCACTCTATCTGTGTCCTCTGGTCCTAGACTCCCCCACTATAGGAAACATCCTCTGCACTCCCACTCTATCTGTGTCCTCTGGTCCTAGACTCCCCCACTATAGGAAACATCCTCTCCACATCCACTCTATCTGTGTCCTCTAGTCCCAGACTCCCTCTCTATAGGAAACATCCACTCCACATCCACTCTATCTGTGGCCTCTGGTCCTAGACTCCCTCACTACAGGAAACATCCACTCCACACTCACTCTATCTGTGTCCTCTGGTCCCAGACTCCCCCACTACAGGAAACATCCTCTCCACATCCACTCTATCTGTGTTCTCGGGTCCCAGACTTCCCCGCTATAGGAAACATTCTCTCCACACCCACTCTATCTGTGTCCTCTGGTCCGAGACTCCCCCACTATAAGAAACATCCTCTCTACATCCACTCTATCTGTGTCCTCTGGACCTAGACTCCCTCACGATAGGAAACATCCTCTCCACATCCACTCTATCTGTGTCCTCTGGTCGTAGACTCCCCCACTATAGGAAAGATCCTCTCCACATCCATTCTATCTGTGCCCTCTGTTCCCAGACTCCCCCACTATAGGAAACATCCTCTCCACATCCACTCTATCTGTGGCCTCTGGACCTAGACTCTCACACTATAGGAAACATCCTCTCCACATCCAATATATCTGTGCCCTCTGGTCCCAGACTCCCCCACTATAGGAAACATCCTCTCCACATCCACTATATCTGTGTCCTCTGCTCCTAGGCTCCCCCACTATAGGAAACATCCTCTCTACATCCACTCTATCGGTGTCCTCTGGTCCTAGACTACCCACTATAGGAAAAATCCTCTCCACATCCACTCTTTCTGTGTCCTCTGGTCCTAGACTCCCCCACTATAGGAAACATCCTCTCCACACCCACTCTATCTGTGTCCTCTGGTCCTAGACTCCCCCACTATAGGAAACATCCTCTCCACATACACTCTATCTGTGTCCTCTGGTCCTAGACTCCCCCACTATAGGAAACATCCTCTCCACATCCACTCTATCTGTGTCCTCTGGTCCCAGACTCCCTCACTATAGGAAACATCCTCTCCACATCCACTCTATCTGTGGCCTCTGGACCTAGACTCTCACACTATAGGAAACATCCTCTCCACATCCAATATATCTGTACCCTCTGGTCCCAGACTCCCCCACTATAGGAAACATCCTCTCCACACCCACTCTGTCTGTGTCCTCTGGTCCTAGATTCCCCCACTATAGGAAACATCCTCTCCACATCCACTCTATCTGTGTCCTCTGGTCCTAGACACCCCAACTCTAGGAAACATCCTCTCCACATCCACTCTATCTATGTCCTCTGGTCCTAGGCTCCCCCACTATAGGAAACATCCTCTCCTCATCCACTCTATCTGTGTCCTCTGGTCTTAGACTCCCCCACTATAGGAAACATCCTCTCCACACTCACTCTATCTGTGTCCTCTGGTCCTAGACTCCCCCACTACAGAAACATCCTCTCCACATCCACTCTATCTGTGTCCACTGGTCCCAGACTCCCCCACTATAGGAAACATCCTCTCCACACTCACTCTATCTGTGTCCTCTGGTCCTAGACTCCCCCACTATAGGAAACGTCCTCCACATCCATTCTATCTGTGTCCTCTGGTCCTAGACTCCCCCACTATAGAAACATCCTCTCCACATCCATTCTATCTGTGTCCTCTGGTCCTAGACTCCCCCACTATAGAAACATCCTCTCCACATCCACTCTATCTGTGTCCTCTGGTCCCAGACTCCCTCACTATAGGAAACATCCTCTCCACATCCACTCTATCTGTGTCCTCTGGACCTAGACTCTCCCACCATAGGAAACATCCTCTCCACATCCACTATATCTGTGCCCTCTGTTCCCAGACTCCCCCACTATAGGAAACATCCTCTCCACATCCACTATATCGGTGTCCTCTGGTCCTAGGCTCCCCCACTATAGGAAACATCCTCTCCACATCCACTCTATCAGTGTCCTCTGGTCCTAGACTCCCCCACTATAGGAAACATCCTCTCCACATCCACTCTATCTGTGTCCTCTGGTACTAGACTCCCCCACTACAGGAAACATCCTCTAAACATCCACTCTATTTGTGTCCTCTGGTCCCAGACTCCCTCTCTATAGGAAACATCCTCTCCACATCCACTCTATCTGTGGCGTCTGGACCTAGACTTTCACACTATAGGAAACATCCTCTCCACATCCACTCTATCTGTGTCCTCTGGTCCTAGACTCCCCCACTATAGGAAACATCCTCTCCACACCCACTCTATCTGTGTCCTCTGGTCCTAGACTCCCCCACTATAGGAAACATCCTCGGCACTCCCACTCTATCTGTGTCCTCTGGTCCTAGACTCCCCCACTATAGGAAACATCCTCTGCACTCCCACTCTATCTGTGTCCTCTGGTCCTAGACTCCCCCACTATAGGAAACATCCTCTCCACATCCACTCTATCTGTGTCCTCTAGTCCCAGACTCCCTCTCTATAGGAAACATCCACTCCACATCCACTCTATCTGTGGCCTCTGGTCCTAGACTCCCTCACTACAGGAAACATCCACTCCACACTCACTCTATCTGTGTCCTCTGGTCCCAGACTCCCCCACTACAGGA
The DNA here is from genome assembly GCF_030144855.1 of Hypanus sabinus. Taxonomy (NCBI): domain Eukaryota; kingdom Metazoa; phylum Chordata; class Chondrichthyes; order Myliobatiformes; family Dasyatidae; genus Hypanus; species Hypanus sabinus. Next base: position 248,982 of record NW_026781316.1, read on the forward strand.
AACATCCTCTCCACATCCACTCTATCTGTGTTCTCGGGTCCCAGACTTCCCCGCTATAGGAAACATTCTCTCCACACCCACTCTATCTGTGTCCTCTGGTCCGAGACTCCCCCACTATAAGAAACATCCTCTCTACATCCACTCTATCTGTGTCCTCTGGACCTAGACTCCCTCACGATAGGAAACATCCTCTCCACATCCACTCTATCTGTGTCCTCTGGTCGTAGACTCCCCCACTATAGGAAAGATCCTCTCCACATCCATTCTATCTGTGCCCTCTGTTCCCAGACTCCCCCACTATAGGAAACATCCTCTCCACATCCACTCTATCTGTGGCCTCTGGACCTAGACTCTCACACTATAGGAAACATCCTCTCCACATCCAATATATCTGTGCCCTCTGGTCCCAGACTCCCCCACTATAGGAAACATCCTCTCCACATCCACTATATCTGTGTCCTCTGCTCCTAGGCTCCCCCACTATAGGAAACATCCTCTCTACATCCACTCTATCGGTGTCCTCTGGTCCTAGACTACCCACTATAGGAAAAATCCTCTCCACATCCACTCTTTCTGTGTCCTCTGGTCCTAGACTCCCCCACTATAGGAAACATCCTCTCCACACCCACTCTATCTGTGTCCTCTGGTCCTAGACTCCCCCACTATAGGAAACATCCTCTCCACATACACTCTATCTGTGTCCTCTGGTCCTAGACTCCCCCACTATAGGAAACATCCTCTCCACATCCACTCTATCTGTGTCCTCTGGTCCCAGACTCCCTCACTATAGGAAACATCCTCTCCACATCCACTCTACCTGTGTCCTCTGGACCTAGACTCTCCCACCATAGGAAACATCCTCTCCACATCCACTATATCTGTGTCCTCTGGTCCTAGGCTCCCCCACTATAGGAAACATCCTCTCTACATCCACTCTGTCTGTGCCCTCTGGTCCTCGACCCCCCCACTATAGGAAACATCCTCTCCACATCCACTCTATCTGTGTCCTCTGGTCCTAGACTCCCCCACTATAGGAAGCATCCTCTCCACATCCACTCTATCTGTCTCCTCTGGTCCTAGACTCCCCCTCTATAGAAACATCCTCTCCACACCCACTCTATCTGTGTCCTCTGGTCCCAGACTCCCTCACTATAGGAAACATCCTCTCCACATCCACTCTACCTGTGTCCTCTGGTCCTAGACTCCTCCACTATAGGAAACATCCTCTCCACTGCCACTCTATCTGTCTCCTCTGGTCCTAGACTCCCCCTCTATAGAAACATCCTCTCCACACCCACTCTATCTGTGTCCTCTGGTCCTAGACTCCCCCACTATAGGAAACATCCTCTCCACATCCACTCTATCTGTGTCCTCTAGTCCCAGACTCCCTCTCTATAGGAAACATCCTCTCCACATCCACTCTATCTGTGGCCTCTGGTCCTAGACTCCCCCACTACAGGAAACGTCCACTCCACACTCACTCTATCTGTGTCCTCTGGTCCCAGACTCCCCCACTACAGGAAACATCCTCTCCACATCCACTCTATCTGTGTTCTCGGGTCCCAGACTTCCCCGCTATAGGAAACATTCTCTCCACACCCACTCTATCTGTGTCCTCTGGTCCGAGACTCCCCCACTATAAGAAACATCCTCTCTACATCCACTCTATCTGTGTCCTCTGGACCTAGACTCCCTCACGATAGGAAACATCCTCTCCATATCCACTCTACCTGTGTCCTCTGGACCTAGACTCCCCCACGATAGGAAACATCCTCTCCACATCCACTCTATCTGTGTCCTCTGGTCCTAGACTCCCCCACTACAGGAAACATCCTCTCCACATCCACTCTATCGGTGTCCTCTGGTCGTAAACTCCTTCACTATAGGAAACATCCTCTCCACATCCATTCTATCTGTGCCCTCTGTTCCCAGACTCCCCCACTATAGGAAACATCCTCTCCACATCCACTCTATCTGTGGCCTCTGGACCTAGACTCTCACACTATAGGAAACATCCTCTCCACATCCAATATATCTGTGCCCTCTGGTCCCAGACTCCCCCACTATAGGAAACATCCTCTCCACACCCACTCTGTCTGTGTCCTCTGGTCCTAGATTCCCCCACTATAGGAAACATCCTCTCCACATCCACTCTATCTGTGTCCTCTGGTCCTAGACACCCCAACTCTAGGAAACATCCTCTCCACATCCACTCTATCTATGTCCTCTGGTCCTAGGCTCCCCCACTATAGGAAACATCCTCTCCTCATCCACTCTATCTGTGTCCTCTGGTCTTAGACTCCCCCACTATAGGAAACATCCTCTCCACACTCACTCTATCTGTGTCCTCTGGTCCTAGACTCCCCCACTACAGAAACATCCTCTCCACATCCACTCTATCTGTGTCCACTGGTCCCAGACTCCCCCACTATAGGAAACATCCTCTCCACACTCACTCTATCTGTGTCCTCTGGTCCTAGACTCCCCCACTATAGGAAACGTCCTCCACATCCATTCTATCTGTGTCCTCTGGTCCTAGACTCCCCCACTATAGAAACATCCTCTCCACATCCATTCTATCTGTGTCCTCTGGTCCTAGACTCCCCCACTATAGAAACATCCTCTCCACATCCACTCTATCTGTGTCCTCTGGTCCCAGACTCCCTCACTATAGGAAACATCCTCTCCACATCCACTCTATCTGTGTCCTCTGGACCTAGACTCTCCCACCATAGGAAACATCCTCTCCACATCCACTATATCTGTGCCCTCTGTTCCCAGACTCCCCCACTATAGGAAACATCCTCTCCACATCCACTATATCGGTGTCCTCTGGTCCTAGGCTCCCCCACTATAGGAAACATCCTCTCCACATCCACTCTATCAGTGTCCTCTGGTCCTAGACTCCCCCACTATAGGAAACATCCTCTCCACATCCACTCTATCTGTGTCCTCTGGTACTAGACTCCCCCACTACAGGAAACATCCTCTCCACATCCACTCTATCTGTGTCCTCTGGACCTAGACTCCCCCACTATAGGAAACATCCTCTCCACACCCACTCTATCTGTGTCCTCTGTTCCCAGACTCCCCCACTATAGGAAACATCCTCTCCACATCCACTCTATCTGTGGCCTCTGGACCTAGACTCTCACACTATAGGAAACATCCTCTCCACATCCAATATATCTGTGCCCTCTGGTCCCAGACTCCCCCACTATAGGAAACATCCTCTCCACACCCACTCTGTCTGTGTCCTCTGGTCCTAGATTCCCCCACTATAGGAAACATCCTCTCCACATCCACTCTATCTGTGTCCTCTGGTCCTAGACACCCCAACTCTAGGAAACATCCTCTCCACATCCACTCTATCTATGTCCTCTGGTCCTAGGCTCCCCCACTATAGGAAACATCCTCTCCTCATCCACTCTATCTGTGTCCTCTGGTCTTAGACTCCCCCACTATAGGAAACATCCTCTCCACACTCACTCTATCTGTGTCCTCTGGTCCTAGACTCCCCCACTACAGAAACATCCTCTCCACATCCACTCTATCTGTGTCCACTGGTCCCAGACTCCCCCACTATAGGAACATCCTCTCCACATCCATTCTATCTGTGTCCTCTGGTCTTAGACTCCCCCACTATAGAAACATCCTCTCCACATCCACTCTATCTGTGTCCTCTGGTCCCAGACTCCCTCACTATAGGAAACATCCTCTCCACATCCACTCTATCTGTGTCCTCTGGACCTAGACTCTCCCACCATAGGAAACATCCTCTCCACATCCACTATATCTGTGCCCTCTGTTCCCAGACTCCCCCACTATAGGAAACATCCTCTCCACATCCACTATATCGGTGTCCTCTGGTCCTAGGCTCCCCCACTATAGGAAACATCCTCTCCACATCCACTCTATCAGTGTCCTCTGGTCCTAGACTCCCCCACTATAGGAAACATCCTCTCCACATCCACTCTATCTGTGTCCTCTGGTACTAGACTCCCCCACTACAGGAAACATCCTCTAAACATCCACTCTATTTGTGTCCTCTGGTCCCAGACTCCCTCTCTATAGGAAACATCCTCTCCACATCCACTCTATCTGTGGCTTCTGGACCTAGACTTTCACACTATAGGAAACATCCTCTCCACATCCACTCTATCTGTGTCCTCTGGTCCTAGACTCCCCCACTATAGGAAACATCCTCTCCACACCCACTCTATCTGTGTCCTCTGGTCCTAGACTCCCCCACTATAGGGAACATCCTCTCCACATCCACTCTATCTGTGTCCTCTGGTCCTAGACTCCCCCACTATAGGAAACATCCTCTCCACACCCACTCTATCTGTGTCCTCTGGTCCTAGACTCCCCCACTATAGGGAACATCCTCTCCACATCCACTCTATCTGTGTCCTCTGGTCCTAGACTCCCCCACTATAGGAAACATCCTCGGCACTCCCACTCTAGCTGTGTCCTCTGGTCCTAGACTCCCCCACTATAGGAAACATCCTCTGCACTCCCATTCTATCTGTGTCCTCTGGTCCTAGACTCCCCCACTATAGGAAACATCCTCTCCACATCCACTCTATCTGTGTCCTCTAGTCCCAGACTCCCTCTCTATAGGAAACATCCTCTCCACATCCACTCTATCTGTGGCCTCTGGTCCTAGACTCCCCCACTACAGGAAACATCCACTCCACACTCACTCTATCTGTGTCCTCTGGTCCCAGACTCCCCCACTACAGGAAACATCCTCTCCACATCCACTCTATCTGTGTTCTCGGGTCCCAGACTTCCCCGCTATAGGAAACATTCTCTCCACACCCACTCTATCTGTGTCCTCTGGTCCGAGACTCCCCCACTATAAGAAACATCCTCTCTACATCCACTCTATCTGTGTCCTCTGGACCTAGACTCCCTCACGATAGGAAACATCCTCTCCACATCCATTCTATCTGTGCCCTCTGTTCCCAGACTCCCCCACTATAGGAAACATCCTCTCCACATCCACTCTATCTGTGGCCTCTGGACCTAGACTCTCACACTATAGGAAACATCCTCTCCACATCCAATATATCTGTGCCCTCTGGTCCCAGACTCCCCCACTATAGGAAACATCCTCTCCACATCCACTATATCTGTGTCCTCTGCTCCTAGGCTCCCCCACTATAGGAAACATCCTCTCTACATCCACTCTATCGGTGTCCTCTGGTCCTAGACTACCCACTATAGGAAAAATCCTCTCCACATCCACTCTATCTGTGTCCTCTGGTCCTAGACTCCCCCACTATAGGAAACATCCTCTCCACACCCACTCTATCTGTGTCCTCTGGTCCTAGACTCCCCCACTATAGGAAACATCCTCTCCACATACACTCTATCTGTGTCCTCTGGTCCTAGACTCCCCCGCTATAGGAAACATCCTCTCCACATCCACTCTATCTGTGTCCTCTGGTCCCAGACTCCCTCACTATAGGAAACATCCTCTCCACATCCACTCTACCTGTGTCCTCTGGACCTAGACTCTCCCACCATAGGAAACATCCTCTCCACATCCACTATATCTGTGTCCTCTGGTCCTAGACTCCTCCACTATAGGAAACATCCTCTCCACAGCCACTCTATCTGTGTCCTCTGGTCCTAGACTCCCCACTATAGGAAACATCCTTTCCACATTCACTCTATCTGTCTCCTCTAGTCCTAGACTCCCCCACTATAGGAAACATCCTCTCCACATCCACTCTATCTGTGTCCTCTGGTCCTAGACTCCCCCTCTATAGAAACATCCTCTCCACACCCACTCTATCTGTGTCCTCTGGTCCTAGACTCCCCCACTATAGGAAACATCCTCTCCACATCCACTCTATCTGTGTCCTCTGGTCCCAGACTCCCCCACTATAGGAAACATCCTCTCCACATCCACTCTATCTGTGGCCTCTGGACCTAGACTCTCACACTATAGGAAACATCCTCTCCACATCCAATATATCTGTGCCCTCTGGTCCCAGACTCCCCCACTATAGGAAACATCCTCTCCACATCCACTATATCTGTGTCCTCTGCTCCTAGGCTCCCCCACTATAGGAAACATCCTCTCTACATCCACTCTATCGGTGTCCTCTGGTCCTAGACTACCCACTATAGGAAAAATCCTCTCCACATCCACTCTATCTGTGTCCTCTGGTCCTAGACTCCCCCACTATAGGAAACATCCTCTCCACACCCACTCTATCTGTGTCCTCTGGTCCTAGACTCCCCCACTATAGGAAACATCCTCTCCACATACACTCTATCTGTGTCCTCTGGTCCTAGACTCCCCCGCTATAGGAAACATCCTCTCCACATCCACTCTATCTGTGTCCTCTGGTCCCAGACTCCCTCACTATAGGAAACATCCTCTCCACATCCACTCTACCTGTGTCCTCTGGACCTAGACTCTCCCACCATAGGAAACATCCTCTCCACATCCACTATATCTGTGTCCTCTGGTCCTAGACTCCTCCACTATAGGAAACATCCTCTCCACAGCCACTCTATCTGTGTCCTCTGGTCCTAGACTCCCCACTATAGGAAACATCCTTTCCACATTCACTCTATCTGTCTCCTCTAGTCCTAGACTCCCCCACTATAGGAAACATCCTCTCCACATCCACTCTATCTGTGTCCTCTGGTCCTAGACTCCCCCTCTATAGAAACATCCTCTCCACACCCACTCTATCTGTGTCCTCTGGTCCTAGACTCCCCCACTATAGGAAACATCCTCTCCACATCCACTCTATCTGTGTCCTCTGGTCCCAGACTCCCCCACTATAGGAAACATCCTCTCCACACGCACTCTATCTGTGTCCTCTGGTCCTAGACTCCCCCACTATAGGAAACATCCTCTCCTCACCCACTCTATCTGTGTCCTCTGGTCCTAGACTCCCCCACTATAGGAATCATCCTCTCCACATCCTCTGGTCCTAGTCACCCCCACTATAGGAAACATCCTCTCCACACCGCCTCGATCTCGGCCTGTCAGTGTTCCATAAGTTTCAACGCGGTCCCCCACTTCCCCGCACCCCCCCCATGATTCTAAACTGCAGCGAGTACAGGCCCAAAGTCATTAAAACGCCCCTCACGCGTTAACTCTTTCGCTTCCGGGACCGTCCTCGCCCGACCCTCCCCAAGCTCGGCCCATCCTCTCTTTGATGGGCCGAAGGGCCTGACTCCGGACTGTACTTTTCTACATGGGGCCTGTTGCCGCTCACAGTACCATGGTACTGATCACAATCCCGCTGAAGTGAAAACCAGCAGGAGGGGAACAACGCGTCTGAGAAGAAACGTGCACTGGACTTGAGATACAACACTGAGTCGCGTCATTGGCAGAAATTCTCTGACGACCGGAGGACGGGAGGATGAATACAGGGTCCTGGGGGAGGACTTTGTCAAACGGTTGCAAGCTGAATCATCTGCAGCTCAGTATCAGTAAGGCAAAGGAGATGGTGATGGATTTTAGGGAAGACTAAGCCTGTACTGCTCCCTGTTACTATTGACGGTGAGGACGTGGATGGGGTGAGGATCTCCAGGTTTCTGGGGGGGGGGGGGGGGAACCTGGAAGACAGACTTGAGTGGAGCACCAACACAGAGGCTGTGTACAAGAAGGGCCAGAGTCGCCTCCACTTCCTGAGGAGACTGAGGTCCTTTGGAGTGTGCAGGCCTCTCCCTCACACGTTCTACCGGTCTGTCATCACCAGGACAATCTTCCACGCGGTGGTGAGCTGGGGCAATGGCATCAACACGGGATGATGCCAACAGGCTCGATAAACTGATAGGAAAGGCTGGCTCTGTTACAGGAGTCGAACTGAATACACCGGAGGCCGTGGTGGAACAAGGGACCCTCCGGAAAATCCCGGCAATTCCGGACGATGTTTCCCACCCTCTGCGTGCCGCCTTGGCTGAACAGAGGGAGCACTTTCAGTAACAGACTGAGACAACTGCGCTGCTCCAAAGAGCGATAAATGAGGTGATTCTGACCCTCGGCCATCGGGCTCTATAATGAGTCAACCTACAGCAGGGGGAGTGATGACTCCCCCCCCCTCCCCCGTTAGACTGTTATTAACCAGAGCTCTGTTTACCACACACTGCTATCACAGACCCTGTGAAATATTACCGTCAATTCTTATCTGTGGACATGCACCATGCGTGTATGAAATCACGGTAACTCTTGTACAAACTTATCAGTGCGAACTTGCAAATCTTGTGATCATCAGCTTGTTTTATCTTGTACATCCCATTTCACCTCTCTTCCAACATCTGTACATCTGTGCACTCATGAGGCGGTAAATTTCCTCTGGGATCTATCTCTCCGCGTGTCTGTACAAGCTCACTCAGCTGGTTGCCGAGACGGACGTCAGCAGATTCCTCTGCGGACTGCGAGGGGCCGGTAAATGTCAGATTCTCCAGTGTCAGGCGCGAGACCGGCGCGGGAGCCCTGCCGGAATGAGAAGAGAAGCTCGGCGGGTCTGAGCGGAGGTATAACGTTTCCCTCTCCGCCGGCGTGCTGGACCCAGCCCTGCCAACTTGCTTGACCGCCGGCTCGCCAGAAAGGCCCAGCTCATGCCGAGGTGCCCGTCCATCGACTACAGCTTGGCCTTCCCTCCTTTCTCAGGAGCTTGCAAAGATTCGGCACGTCATCCAGAACTTTGGCCAACTTCTGCAGATGTGTGGTGGAGAATATCGGATGGCTGCATCACAGCCCTGGTAACGGGAGCATGAGTGCCCCCTGTACGGAAAATCCGACAAAAAAGTAGTGGACACGGCCCAGTCCATCAAGGGCGAAGCTCTCCCCACCACTGAGCAGGTCTACATGGAGCATTCTTTCAGGAAAGCGGTGTCCATCGTCCCACCACCAGAACTTGCTGCCACCAGGAAGGAGGGTACGGGAGCCTCAGGACCCACACCTCCAGGTTCAGGGACAGTTATCACCCCTCAACCATCAGGAAGGAGGTACAGGAGCCTCAGGACCCACACCACCAGGTTCAGGGACAGTTATTACCCCTCAACCATCAGGAAGGAGGTACAGGAGCCTCAGGACCCACACCACCAGGTTCAGGGACAGTTATTACCCCTCAACCATCAGGAAGGAGGTACAGGAGCCTCAGGACCCAAACCACCAGGTTCAGGGACAGTTATTACCCATCAACCATCAGGAAGGAGGTACAGGAGCCTCAGGACCCACACCACCAGGTTCATGGACAGTTATTACCCATCAACCATCAGGAAGGAGGTACAGGAGCCTCAGGACCCACACCACCAGGTTCAGGGACAGTTATTACCCATCAACCATCAGGAAGGAGGTACAGGAGCCTCAGGACCCACACCACCAGGTTCAGGGACAGTTATTACCCCTCAACCATCAGGAAGGAGGTACAGGAGCCTCAGGACCCACACCACCAGGTTCAGGGACAGTTATTACCCCTCAACCATCAGGAAGGAGGTACAGGAGCCTCAGGACCCACACCACCAGGTTCAGAGACAGTTATTACCCCTCAACCATCAGGAAGGAGGTACAGGAGCCTCAGGACCCACACCACCAGGTTCAGGGACAGTTATTACCCCTCAACCATCAGGAAGGAGGTACAGGAGCCTCAGGACCCACACCACCAGGTTCAGGGACAGTTATTACCCCTCAACCATCAGGAAGGAGGTACAGGAGCCTCAGGACCCACACCACCAGGTTCAGGGACAGTTATTACCCCTCAACCATCAGGAAGGAGGTACAGGAGCCTCAGGACCCACACCACCAGGTTCAGGGACGGTTATCACCGCTCAACCATCAGGAAGGAGGTACAGGAGCCTCAGGACCCACACCACCAGGTTCAGGGACAGTTATTACCCCTCAACCATCAGGAAGGAGGTCCAGGAGCCTCAGGACCCACACCACCAGGTTTAGGGACAGTTATCACCCCTCAACCATCAGGAAGGAGGTACAGGAGCCTCAGGACACACACCACCAGGTTCAGGGACAGTTATTACCCCTCAACCATCAGGAAGGAGGTACAGGAGCCTCAGGACCCACACCACCAGGTTCAGGGACAGTTATTACCCCTCAACCATCAGGAAGGAGGTACAGGAGCTTCAGGACCCACACCAGCAGGTTCAGGGACGGTTATCACCGCTCAACCATCAGGAAGGAGGTACAGGAGCCTCAGGACCCACACCACCAGGTTCAGGGACAGTTATCACCCCTCAACCATCAGGAAGGAGGTACAGGAGCCTCAGGTCCTAGTCCTGACGAAGGGTCTCGGCCCGAAACGTCGACAGTGCTTCTCCCTATAGATGCTGCCGGGCCTGCTGCGTTCCACCAGCATTTTGTGGGAGCAGAATTAGGCCGTCTGGCCCATCGAGTCTGCTCCGCCATTCAATCATGGCTGATCCTTATTTTTCCATCTCCTCCTCAACCCCAGTTCCCGGCCTTCTCCCTCTAACCTTTGATGTCCTGTCTAATCAAGAACCTGTCAATCTCTGCCTTAAATACCCCCAACGACCTGGCCTCCACAGATTCACCACCCTCTGGCTAAAGACATCCCTGCTTTGAAAGGGCGCCCCTCTATCCTGAGGCTGTGCCCTCTCGTCCTAGACTCCCCCACCATGGGAAACATCCTTTCCACATCTACTCTGTGTCCAGGCCTTTCAATGAGATTCCCCCCCACCCCCCACTTCATCTTTCCGATAAACACACACAACAGTCACTTACGTATCGAGAGGGCTCTTCGAGGTTTTGGTCGTTCATGTCAGTGGGATGAATTCGAGTTGCTTTGGGTCCTTTGGCGAAGGGCTTTGGGAGCTGCCCGCGGAACTCAGAGGTGACAAACTGCAGCTGCCAGCTGTGGGGGGGGGGAGGAAGGGCACGGGTCTTTATTCCGCCCGTCGAAGAAGCAACGTCAGCCGCGGCGACAGAAGCTCCTACATACGCCGAGACGACGGGCGCGGGGGGAATTGAAAGACTGGCCCAGGACAAGCCGCAGTCGGTAATCTGCGCCCCAGTAGGGGGGGGGATGGCCTTAACAAGGCAGCGGCAGCACAGGGACGTACAACCATATAACAATTACAGCACGGAAACGGGGCAGGCTCGATGGGCCGGGTGGCCGACTCCTGTTCCGATTTCGTACGTTATCGTGTCCTTATGAACTCCCATTGATGGAGAGTGAGGGATTCCCGTTGAGAATTTACAGAGAAGGGGTAGGAGAGGAGGGAGGAGAGGAGGAGAGGGGAGGGGAGAGGAGGAGAGGGGGAGGAGAGAAGGGAGGAGAGGGGATGAGAGGGGGGAGAGGAGGGGAGGAGAGGGGTGGAGAGGGTGGAGAGTGGAGAGGAGAGGGGAGGGAGAAGGGGGAGGAGAGGGCGAGGAGAGAGGGGGAAGGGGGAGGAGAGGGCGAGGAGAGAGGGGGAAGGGGGAGGAGAGGGTGAGGAGAGAGGGGGAAGGGGGAGGAGAGGGCGAGGAGAGAGGGGGAAGGGGGAGGAGAGGGTGAGGAGAGAGGGGGAAGGGGGAGGAGAGGGCGAGGAGAGAGGGGGAAGGGGGAGGAGAGGGTGAGGAGAGGGGGAAGGGGGAGGAGAGGGTGAGGAGAGGGGGAAGGGGGAGGAGAGGGTGAGGAGAGGGGGAAGGGGGAGGAGAGGGCGAGGAGAGGGGGAAGGGGAGGAGAGGGCGAGGAGAGAGGGGGAAGGGGGAGGAGAGGGCGAGGAGAGAGGGGGAAGGGGGAGGAGAGGGCGAGGAGAGAGGGGGAAGGGGGAGGAGAGGGCGAGGAGAGAGGGGGAAGGGGGAGGAGAGGGCGAGGAGAGAGGGGGAAGGGGAGGAGAGGGCGAGGGGGAAGGGGAGGAGAGGGCGAGGAGAGAGGGGGAAGGGGGATTGAGAGTGGCGAGAGAGACAGGAAGAGACGGTGGAAGCAGAGAAAGAGAGAGAGAGGTCAGCAGAGAGAGGGAGGGGGAGGAGAGAAGGGGAGAGGGATAGTGGAGAGAGAGAGAGAGAGGAACAGAAAGAAAGTGGGGAGGGGAGAGAAAAAAGGGGAGAGTGGGGAGGAGCGGGGGGATTGAGAGTGGAGAGAGAGGAAGAGAGAGAGACAGGGAGAGACGGTGGAAGCAGAGAGAGAGAGAGAGAGTCGGGAGAGAGGCAGTGACAGAGAGGGAGGGAGGAGAGAAGGGGAGAGGGATAGTGGAGGGAGAGAGAGAGGAACAGAAAGAAAGTGGGGAGGGGAGAGTGGGGAGGAGAGGGGGAGGGAGGGGGGAATTGAGAGTGGAGAGAGAGAAGGAGAGAGGGTGAAGGGAGAAAAAGAGGACAGAGAGGAGTGAGACAGGGAGAGACAGAAAGAAAGTCAGAGAGAAAGAAAGAGAAACAGAGACAGGGAGGGAGGGAGGGAGGGAAGGGAAGAAGAGGAGAGAGAGAGACGGAGATGCAGAGACAGAGGGAGAGAGAGAAAGGGGAGGAAGGAAGAGGAAGAAAGTGGGGAGGGAGGATTGAGTGGAGAGAGAGAAGGGGAGAGGGACAGTGAAGGGAGAAAAAGAAAGATGGAGAGATAAAAGTGCGAACTTTGATAATTCGAGGCCCGCGCCCGACAGAAGTGGCGCATCATTTGAGAAATGCAGGAGCTGCTCACTTGTCGGGTAAGAGGAAGCTGCCCGGGAAGCGGTGCCACTCCTTCCCAACGCAGACGTTGACCGGCCTTCCCTCGGGGACCGTGTGGGTGCCTGGGTCGGAGGCGATCCGCTGGAACTCTGGGTAAAGGTCCAGGGGCGCATGGTAGCCTGTAAAGACACACAGAGAGACAACGCGGTGGGATCCCCCGGCCGGATTCTTCATAAACCACCTCCCTAACTGAAACTGCGGCCCAACACTAAGGCTTCTGGCCGGCTCCGGACACGGTGGTTGACGGTTTTACAACGGTTCCGGAGGTTTCTCCACACACTCTGGAAGAATTTGTACAGATGGGCAGTGGGACATGTCGAGGTGGCGGGGCCTCACTCGGTCCGTGGAAGTGATTCCGGGATTGAAAGGCCCCGTCGCATGAGGAGCGTTTGACGGCTCCGGGATCAGAAGAACGAGGGGTTGACCGACCGGACGGTGAAGGGGCCTCGATGGGGCGGATGCGGAGAGGAGGGTGGGGCAGCACAGGCCTCGGAAGAACGGAGATGAGGTGGGGGGGGGGGGGGGGAGAGTTTCTTCAGCCGGAGAGTGGAGCATCTGCGGAATTCATCGCCGCAGGCGGCTACAGAGGCTGAGTCTTTATGCCGTTTCTTAAGGCCGATGGATTGGTAGGTTGACGGGCCAAATGGCCTCTGATCCTTCCCCCTTCCCCCCCCCCCCCCCCACCTGACAAGGACGAAAGCGTAACCGCCCAGCTACTGACCTCTGAACAGCGCCACGGAGCGGGAAAGGGACAGCAGTCCGAAGAGGCCGACCGTGCCCAAGGCCAGCCAGTTGGAGGAGATGGTGTAGTGCTCTGGCCGGTATCGGTGGAACAGGAAGTGGTAGGATTTCTGTCGGAGAGACGGTGGGGCGGGGGGAGGAAAGAAAGGTTCAGTCAGTGAAAGCTTCTCTCTTGCTGCACGAGGACTGTCTGACCAAACAGATCACTGTCTGGACGAGGAAATCTGCCAAAGCTGGAAACTCAAGCAACACACACAAGTTGTTCAGGGCTGATGAAGGGTCTCGGCCCAAAACGTCGACAGTGCTTCTCCCTATAGACGCTGCCTGACCTGCTGTGTTCCACCAGCGTTTTGTGTGCGTTTCTATCTGAATGGTGTCAAGTTAGGAAAAGGGGGAAGTACAACGAGACCTAGGTGTTCTTGTACATCAGTCACTGAAAGTAAGCATGCAGGTACAGCAGGCAGTGAAGAAAGCTGATGGCATGTTGGCCTTCATAACAAGGGGAGTTGAATATAGGAGCAAAGAGATCCTTCTGCAGCTGTACAGGGCCCTGGTGAGACCCCACCTGGAGTATTGTGTGCAGTTTTGGTCTCCAGATTTGAGGAGGGACATTCTTGCTATTGAGGGAGTGCAGTGTAGGTTCACGAGGTTGATTCCCAGAATGACGGGACTGTCATATGTTGAAAGATTGGAACGACTGGGCTTGTATACACTGGAATTTAGAAGGACGAGAGGGGATCTGATTGAAACATATAAGATGATTAAGGGATTGGACGCGCTAGAGGCAGGAAGCATGTTCCCGCTGATGGGTGAGTCCAGAACCAGAGGCCACAGTTTAAGAATAAGGGGTAGGGGCCATTTAGAATGGAGTTGAGGAAAAACTTTTTCACCCAGAGAGTGGTGGATCTATGGAAAGCTCTGCTTCAGGAGGCAGTGGAGGCCAAGTCTCTGGATGCTTTCAAGAGAGAGATAGATAGAGCTCTTAAAGATAGCGGAGTCAGGGGATATGGGGAGAGGGCAGGAACGGGGTTACTGATTGTGGATGAACAGTGAACGGCAGTGCTGGCTCGAAGGGCCGAATGGCCTACTCCTGTCATTATTGTCAATTATCTATAAACCACAATGGCTAAAATTAAAACACCGTCTCAGGGTGTAACAGAAGGGAGGAGAGAGAGTGAGCAGGGAGGTGGGGGGGGGGGGTGGTGGAGGAACTCCCTGACGATGGACGCTGTTTTCTCACTACGGCGGTTCCCGTAGACACACTCAACAGCTGAGGGGGTTTTACCCGTGACGGAATGTGCCACCTTGTACAATTGGGCTTCAGTTAACTAAAACGCCACAGTTCACTCCAACTCCTTCACCCTGTCGGTCCGGAGGGAGCCCCAGACTCCCCTCGCGTCACCACTGGGCAGATCGCTCGTTCGCAGCTCGAACTAAACTCCAGACTTCCGGAAACGCAAAACATGCTCAATCGTGTCATTTCCCCCTGAATCTGATGAGCTCAACAACCACAAGGTCAAGTTAATCGTTAAATACAGCGTGACATTCACACCGCTGTCATCGGGAAGGAGGTACAGGAGCCTCAGGATCCACACCACCAGGTTCAGGGACAGTTATCACCCCTCAACCATCAGGAAGGAGGTACAGGAGCAACAGGACCCACACCACCAGGTTCAGGGACAGTTATTACCCCTCAACCATCAGGAAGGAGGTACAGGAGCCTCAGGACCCACATCACCAGTTTCAAGAACAGTTATCACCCCTCGACCATCAGGAAGGAGGTACAGGAGCCTCAGGACCCACACCACCAGTTTCAAGAACAGTTATCACCCCTCAACCATCAGGAAGGAGGTACAACAGCCTCAGGACCCACACCACCAGGTTCAGGGACAGTTATCACCACTCAACCATCAGGAAGGAGGTACAGGAGCCTCAGGACCCACACCACGAGGTTCAGGGACAGTTATCACCCCTCAACCATCAGGAAGGAGGTACAGGAGCCTCAGGATCCACACCACCAGGTTCAGGGACAGTTATCACCCCTCAACCATAAGGAAGGAGGTACAGGAGCCTCAGGACCGGCACCACCAGGTTCAGGGACAGTTATCACCCCTCAACCATCGGGAAGGAGGTACAGGAGCCTCAGGACCCACACCACCAGGTTCAGGGACAGTTATCACCCTTCAACCATCAGGAAGGAGGTACAGGAGCCTCAGGACCGGCAC
This sequence comes from Hypanus sabinus, assembly GCF_030144855.1. NCBI lineage: Eukaryota > Metazoa > Chordata > Chondrichthyes > Myliobatiformes > Dasyatidae > Hypanus > Hypanus sabinus. The sequence goes on from NW_026781316.1 coordinate 264,606, forward strand.
CACCAGGTTCAGGGACAGTTATCACCCTTCAACCATCAGGAAGGAGGTACAGGAGCCTCAGGACCCACACCACCAGGTTCAGGGACAGTTATCACCCCTCAAACATCAGGAAGGAGGTACAGGAGCCTCAGGACCGGCACCACCAGGTTCAGGGAGTTATCACCCTTCAACCATCAGGAAGGAGGTACAGGAGCCTCAGGACCCTCACCACCAGGTTCAGGGACAGTTATTACCCCTCAACCATCAGGAAGGAGGTACAGGAGCCGCAGGGCCCACACCACCAGGTTCAGGGACAGTTATCACCCCTCAACCATCAGGAAGGAGGTACAGGAGCCTCAGGACCCACACCACCAGGTTCAGGGACAGTTATTGCACCTCAACCATCAGGAAGGAGGTACAGGAGCCTCAGGACGCACACCACCAGGTTCAGGGACAGTTATTGCACCTCAACCATCAGGAAGGAGGTACAGGAGCCTCAGGACCCACACCACCAGGTTCAGGGACAGTTATTACCCCTCAACCATCAGGAAGGAGGTACAGGAGCCTCAGGACCGGCACCACCAGGTTCAGGGACAGTTATTACCCCTCAACCATCAGGAAGGAGGTACAGGAGCCTCAGGACCCACACCACCAGGTTCAGGGACAGTTATCACCCCTCAACCATCAGGAAGGAGGTACAGGAGCCGCAGGGCCCACACCACCAGGTTCAGGGACAGTTATCACCCCTCAACCATCAGGAAGGAGGTACAGGAGCCTCAGGACCCACACCACCAGGTTCAGGGACAGTTATCACCCCTCAACCATCAGGAAGGAGGTACAGGAGCCTCAGGACCCACACCACCAGGTTCAGGGACAGTTATTGCACCTCAACCATCAGGAAGGAGGTACAGGAGCCTCAGGACCCACACCACCAGGTTCAGGGACAGTTATCATTCCTCAACCATCAGGAAGGAGGTACAGGAGCCTCAGGACCCACACCACCGGTTTCAGGGACAGTTATCACACCTCAACCATCAGGAAGGAGGTACAGGAGCCTGAAGACCCACACCACCAGGTTCAGGAACAGTTATCACCCCTCATTCATCAGGAAGGAGGTACAGGAGCCTCTGGACGCACACCACCAGGTTCAGGGACAGTTATCACCCCTCAAGCATCAGGAAGGAGGTACAGGAGCCTCAGGACCCACACCACCAGGTTCAGGAACAGTTATCACACCTCACCCAACAGGAAGGAGGTACAGGAGCCTCAGGACCCACACCACCAGGTTCAGGGACAGTTATTGCACCTCAAACATCAGGAAGTAGGTACAGGAGCCTCAGGACCCACACCACCAGGTTCAGGGACAGTTATTACCCCTCAACCATAAGGAAGGAGGTACAGGAGCCGCAGGACCCACACCACCAGGTTCAGGGACAGTTATCACCCCTCAACCATCAGGAAGGAGGTACAGGAGCCTCAGGACCGGCACCTCCAGGTTCAGGGACAGTTATTACACCTCAACCATCAGGAAGGAGGTACAGGAGCCTCAGGACCCACATCACCAGTTTCAAGAACAGTTATCACCCCTCAACCATCAGGAAGGAGGTACAACAGCCTCAGGACCCACACCACCAGGTTCAGGGACAGTTATCACCACTCAACCATCAGGAAGGAGGTACAGGAGCCTCAGGACCCACACCACGAGGTTCAGGGACAGTTATCACCCCTCAACCATCAGGAAGGAGGTACAGGAGCCTCAGGACCCACACCACCAGGTTCAGGAACAGTTATCACCCCTCAACCATCAGGAAGGAGTTACAGGAGCCTCAGGACCCACACCACCAGGTTCAGGAACAGTTATCACCCCTCAACCATCAGGAAGGAGGTACAGGAGCCTCAGGACCCACAACACCAGGTTCAGGGACAGTTATTGCACCTCAAACATCAGGAAGGAGGTACAGGAGCCTCAGGATGCACACCACCAGGTTCAGGATCAGTTATTACCCCTTAACTATCAGGAAGGAGGTACAGGAGCCTCAGGACCCACACCACCATGTTCAGGGACAGTTATCATTCCTCAACCATCAGGAAGGAGGTACAGGAGCCTCAGGACCCACACCACCAGGTTCAGGGACAGTTATTACCCCTCAACCATCAGGAAGGTGGTACAGGAGCCTCAGGACCCACACCACCGGTTTCAGGGACAGTTATCACACCTCAACCATCAGGAAGGAGGTACAGGAGCCTGAGGACCCACACCACCAGGTTCAGGAACAGTTATCACCCCTCAACCATCAGGAAGGAGGTACCAGAGCCTCAGGACCCACACCACCAGGTTCAGGGACAGTTATCACCCCTCAACCATAAGGAAGGAGGTACAGGAGCCTCAGGACCCACACCACCAGGTTCAGGAAGAGTTATTACCCCTCAACCATCAGGAAGGAGGTACAGGAGCCTCAGGACCCACACCACCAGGTTCAGGGGCAGTTATTGCACCTCAAACATCAGGAAGGATGTACAGGAGCCTCAGGACCCACACCACCAGGTTCAGGGACAGTTATCATTCCTCAACCATCAGGAAGGAGGTACAGGAGCCTCAGGACCCACACCAACAGGTTCAGGGTCAGTTATTACCCCTCAACCATCAGGAAGGAGGTACAGGAGCCTCTGGACCCACACCACCAGGTTCAGGAACAGTTATCACCTCTCAACCATCAGGAAGGAGGTACAGGAGCCTCCAGACCCACACCACCAGGTTCAGGGACAGTTATTACCCCTCAACCATCAGGAAGGAGGTACAGGAGCCTCAGGACCCACACCACTGGTTTCAGGGACAGTTATCACCCCTCAACCATCAGGAAGGAGGTGCAGGAGCCTCAGGACCTACACCACCAGGTTCAGGAACAGTTATTACCCCTCAACAATCAGGCTCTTAAACCAGTGGGGATAACTTCACTCCCCCCCCCCCCTCACCGAAGGAACGCGCGCAGGACGCTGGCGGGACTCGGCCCGAAGTGGATTGTCCCCTAGCTGCCGCCAAGCCCTGAAGAGTTCCTCCTCTGGTAATAACTGTCCCTTGCACCTTATCTCTGAGACGGGATCGGACTGACACCTGGTTCCTCCGGCACCTTCAGCGATCGGTCTGAATCTCCGGCCACTGACCTGTACCGCAGCGAGGGCCACGGCCCCGCAGAGGCAGAAGAGCGGGTAGATGGGGAAGAGGAAGCGTTCCTCCTTGTGCGGCCGGGTGAAGAAGATCAGAATCCAGATGTACATCGGCGAGAGGGTCAGCCAGTACGGCCCCCCGAGGTTGTGTCCTGCAGGGGAGAGAGAGAGAGAGGTGCCGACAGAACGTTAGCAGAGATTCAGAGAGGCGCACCGCAGTCTCAGGCATAGCCAGGGGGCCCAGGACTTTTGCACAGAACCATAGTAATTGTACGCATCGCGCTGCAGTCCTACTACAAAGAAGGAACGAATTTCATGGCATGAGTGAGCGATGGTAAACCTGATTCTGATGTGGGTCTCTGTTGTGGACTGAGAGAGTGGGAAGGGGGAGGGAGAGGGGAATCATGGCTGGGGAAAGGGGAAGGGAGAGGGGAATCATGGCTGGGGAAAGGGGAAGGGAGAGGGGAATCATGGCTGGGGAAAGGGGAAGGGAGAGGGGAATCATGATTGGGAAAAGGGGAAGGGAGAGGGGAATCATGGTTGGGGAAAGGAGAAGGGAGAAGGGGAATCATGGTTGGGAAAAGGGAAAGGGAGAGGGGAATCATGGCTGGGGAAAAGGGGAAAGGAGAGGGGAATCATGGTTGGGAAAAGGGGAAGGGAGAGGGGAATCATGGCTGGGGAAAGGGGAAGGGAGAGGGGAATCATGGTTGGGAAAAGGGGAAGGGAGAGGGGAATCATGGTTGGGAAAAGGGGAAGGGAGAGGGGAATCATGGCTGGGGAAAGGGGAAGGGAGAGGGGAATCATGATTGGGAAAAGGGGAAGGGAGAGGGGAATCATGGTTGGGGAAAGGAGAAGGGAGAAGGGGAATCATGGTTGGGAAAAGGGAAAGGGAGAGGGGGAATCATGGTTGGGGAAACGGGGAAGGGAGAGGGGGAATCATGGTTGGGGAAAAGGGGAAGGGAGTGGGGAATCATGTTTGGGGAAAGGGGAAGGGATAGGGGGAATCATGTTTGGGGAAGGGGTAGGGAGAGGGGGAATCATGTTTGGGGAAAGGGGAAGGGATAGGGGGAATCATGGTTGGGAAAAGGGGCAGGGAGAGGGGAATCATGGTTGGGAAAAGGGGAAGGGAGAGGAGGAATCATGTTTGGGGAAAGGGGAAGGGATAGGGGGAATCATGGTTGGGAAAAGGGGAAGGGAGAGGGGGAATCATGGTTGGGAAAAGGGGAAGGGAGAGGGGAATCATGGTTGGGAAAAGGGGAAGGGAGAGGGTGAATCATGGTTGGGAAAAGGGGAAGGGAGAGGGGGAATCATGATTGGGAAAAGGGGAAGGGAGAGGGGGAATCATGATTGGGAAAAGGGGAAGGGAGAGGGGAATCATGTTTGGGAAAAGGGGAATGGAGAGGGGAATCATGTTTGGGGAAAGGAGAAGAGATAGGGGGAAACATGTTCGGGGAAAGGGGTAGGGAGAGGGGGAATCATGTTTGGGGAAAGGGGAAGGGATAGGGGGAATCATGGTTGGGAAAAGGGGAAGGGAGAGGGGGAATCGGTTGGGAAAAGGGGAAGGGAGAGGGGGAATCATGGCTGGGAAAAGGGGAAGGGAGAGGGGGGAATCGTGGTTGGGAAAAGGGGAAGGGAGAGGGGGAATCATGGTTGGGAAAAGGGGAAGGGAGAGGGGAATCATGTTTGGGGAAAGGGGAAGGGAGAGGGGAATCATGTTTGGGGAAAGGGGAAGGGAGAGGGGAATCATGGTTGGGAAAAGGGGAAGGGAGAGGGGGGAATCATAGTTGGGGCAAGGGGAAGGGAGAGGGGGAATCATGGTTGGGGAAAGGGGAAGGGAGAGGGGAATTGTGGTTGGGGAAAGGGGAAGGGAGAGGGAAATCATGGTTGGGAAAAGGGGAAGGGAGAGGGGGAATCATGGTTGGGGAAGGGGAAGGGAGAGGGGAATCATGGTTGGGGAAGGGGAAGGGAGAGGGGAATCATGGTTGGGGGAAGGGAGAGGGGGAATCATGGTTGGGGAAAGGAGAAGGGAGAGGGGGAATCCTGGTTGGGAAAAGGGGAAGGGAGAGGGGAATCATGGCTGGGGAAAGGAGAAGGGAGAGGGGGAATCATGGTTGGGGAAAGGGGAAGGGAGAGGGGGAATCCTGGTTGGGAAAAGGGGAAGGGAGAGGGGAATCATGGTTGGGGGAAGGGAGAGGGGGAATCATGGTTGGGGAAAGGAGAAGGGAGAGGGGGAATCATGGTTGGGAAAAGGGGAAGGGAGAGGGGGAATCATGGTTGGGGAAAGGGGAAGGGAGAGGGGAATCATGGTTGGGAAAAGGGGAAGGGAGGGGGGGAATCATGGTTGGGAAAGGGGTAAGGGAGAGGGGGAATCATGGTTGGGGAAAAGGGAAGGGAAAGGGGGTGAATCATGGTTGGGAAAAGGGGAAGGGAGAGGGGGAATCATGATTGGGAAAAGGGGAAGGGAGAGGGGGAATCATGATTGGGAAAAGGGGAAGGGAGAGGGGAATCATGTTTGGGAAAAGGGGAATGGAGAGGGGAATCATGTTTGGGGAAAGGAGAAGAGATAGGGGGAAACATGTTCGGGGAAAGGGGTAGGGAGAGGGGGAATCATGTTTGGGGAAAGGGGAAGGGATAGGGGGAATCATGGTTGGGAAAAGGGGCAGGGAGAGGGGAATCATGGTTGGGAAAAGGGGCAGGGAGAGGGGAATCATGGTTGGGAAAAGGGGAAGGGAGAGGGGGAATCATGTTTGGGGAAAGGGGAAGGGATAGGGGGAATCATGGTTGGGAAAAGGGGAAGGGAGAGGGGGAATCGGTTGGGAAAAGGGGAAGGGAGAGGGGGAATCATGGCTGGGAAAAGGGGAAGGGAGAGGGGGGAATCGTGGTTGGGAAAAGGGGAAGGGAGAGGAGGAATCATGGTTGGGAAAAGGGGAAGGGAGAGGGGAATCATGTTTGGGGAAAGGGGAAGGGAGAGGGGAATCATGTTTGGGGAAAGGGGAAGGGAGAGGGGAATCATGGTTGGGAAAAGGGGAAGGGAGAGGGGGGAATCATAGTTGGGGCAAGGGGAAGGGAGAGGGGAATCATGGTTGGGGGAAGGGAGAGGGGGAATCATGGTTGGGGAAAGGAGAAGGGAGAGGGGGAATCCTGGTTGGGAAAAGGGGAAGGGAGAGGGGAATCATGGCTGGGGAAAGGAGAAGGGAGAGGGGGAATCATGGTTGGGGAAAGGGGAAGGGAGAGGGGGAATCCTGGTTGGGAAAAGGGGAAGGGAGAGGGGAATCATGGTTGGGGGAAGGGAGAGGGGGAATCATGGTTGGGGAAAGGAGAAGGGAGAGGGGGAATCATGGTTGGGAAAAGGGGAAGGGAGAGGGGGAATCATGGTTGGGGAAAGGGGAAGGGAGAGGGGAATCATGGTTGGGAAAAGGGGAAGGGAGGGGGGGAATCATGGTTGGGAAAGGGGTAAGGGAGAGGGGGAATCATGGTTGGGGAAAAGGGAAGGGAAAGGGGGTGAATCATGGTTGGGAAAAGGGGAAGGGAGAGGGAAGCACCAGAGAGACATTCTGTAATGATCAATAAACCAATTGTCTGGAATCAAGTGACCCTGCCTGATGTCTCGGGGCCGGGTGTGTGTCTGCACTCACCCCACCATGTCACCCTTTCTCTTCCACCCGTCCCGCAGCCGTCCCCCGCTGTTCCCCAACCTCCTTCTCACCCGCCAGATTTACCAGCCCGCTGTCCGCACCGCGTTGGCAGATGGTCTCAGGCAACCTCGCGAGAGAGAAGCCAGGTGATGTCAAGCATCAGTGTCCTGCACGTGGCGTCGGTTTCACAGAGTGACGGACGGTTACTGACGGGGTGGGGAGGAAGCAGAGAAAGGGGATCGGGGGTTCCCAAGCTCACCGGCAGAGTCTGTCATTCTGCCAGCTCTCGGTACATTTGGAAAGGGCAACAAAGGTTACTTGCTGCCTCAATATCTCTCGAAAACCACCTCTTATCCTAACCTTTTATTCTGACAGAGGCTGTGCACAAGAAGGGCCGGAGCCGCCTCCACTTCCTGAGGAGACCGAGGTCCTTCGGAGTGTGCAGGCCTCTCCCTCACACGTTCTACCGGTCCGTCGTCACCAGGACAATCTTCCACGCGGTGGTGAGCTGGGGCAATGGCACCGACACGGGGTGACGCCAACAGGCTCGATAAACTGATAGGAAAGGCTGGCTCTGTTGTAGGAGTCGAACCGGACACACCGGAGGCCGTGGTGGAACAAGGGACCCTCCGGAAAATCCCGGCAATTCCGGACGACGTTTCCCACCCTCTGCGTGCCGCCTTGGCTGAACAGAGGGAGCACTTTCAGTAACAGACTGAGACAACTGCGCTGCTCCAAAGAGCGATAAATGAGGTGATTCTGACCCTCGGCCATCGGGCTCTATAATGAGTCAACCTACAGCCGGGGGAGTGATGACTCCCCCCCTCCGCCGTTAGACTGTTATTAACCAGAGCTCTGTTTACCACACCCTGCTATCACAGACACCCTGTGAAATATTACCGTCAATTCTTATCTGTGGACATGCACCATGTGTGTATGAAATCACGGTAACTCTTGTACAAACTTATCAGTGCAAACTTGCAAATCTTGTGATCATCGGCTTGTTTTATCTTAATCTACATCTTATGTTACTTTTCTTCCAATACTTGTACAACTGTGCACTTGTGATCTCCGTATCTGTGCTACTGTGCCACTGTAATTTCCTTTGGGACCAGTGAAGTTTCTATTGATCTCTTCTATCCTTTTCGACCTCCACTTTAAGTGTGCCCAATGACTTGGCCTCTACAGTCGCTCCGGGCGGGCGGGGCTCGTCGGGCCGCGGTCGGCAGCTCATCCGGGGGAGGGAAAACTCTGATCTCAAACCTCCGCTGTACCCGCTTGCGGGGGAGGCTCCGGGAGTGAACACCGAGGGGGAAAATCCGGAGCTGGAGTCCCTGAGGCAGTCCGACGTCGAGTTCGACGCTGACCGGCGACTCCCGGTGCCGGACCGTATCGGTCTCTGCCGTTCCTCTGGGTTCATCGTCTGCGTGGAGAGGGGGAGCCTGATACACGGGGAACAGCCCGCTCTCCGTATCGTCCTGCCCAGGCTTGAGTAGCTAGACAGCCAGGACACAATATCCCTGGTCAACCAACGGAGGGCCTCTGGCTCTATATATACACCATCACAAGACATAGGAGCAGAACTAGGCCATTCAGCCCATCGAGTCTGCTCCGCCATTCAATCATGGCCGATCCTTTTTTCCCTCCTCAGCAACTCTCCCCGGCCTTCCCCCACCAACCCCCCCCCGTCACCTTTGATGTTGCGTCCAGACAAGAACCTGCCAATCTCTGCCTTAAGTACACCCAACGACCCGGCCCCCACCCCTGCACGTGGCAACAAATTCCACAAATTCACCACCCTCTGGCTGAAGAAATTTCTCCGCACCTCTGTTTTGAAAGGGCGCCCCTATATCCTGAAGCTGTGCCCACTTGTCCTGGACTCCCCCACCATGGGAAACATCCTTTCCACATCTACTCTGTCTGGGCTTTTCAATGTTCGACAGGTTTCAATGAGATCCCCCACCCCCCTCGTCCTTCTGAATTCCAGCGAGTACAGACGTCCCTCGTCGGATCAGCCTTTCGTTTTCAAAACTCATCCTTGTGAACCTCCTCTGAATCCTTTTCTAAGATGAGGAGCCCAGAACAGTTCACAATACCCAAGGCGAGGCCTCATAAACCCTCAGCGTCACATCCCTGCCCTTGGATTCTCGTCCTCTTGACATGAATGCTAACCTGGCATTTGTCTTCCTCACCACCGACTCAACCTGCAAGTTAACCTTCAGGCTGTTCTGCGCAAGGACTCCCAAATCCCTTTATAGGAAATATAAATAGAATTTATGGAACACTTTCAATATAAAATATTGACAACTGACCAAAGTGCAGAAGTTCAAAGTAAATGTTACTATCAAATTACATATATGTCACCACATAGAACCCTGAGATTCATTTTCTTGTGGGTATTCACAGTAAATACAAATAACCCCTATCGACACCAGAGGATCTGGGGTTGAGAGGGCGAACAGCTTCAAGTTCCTCAGCATCCACATCACCGGGGATCTCACGCGGTCTGTCCACACCGGCTGTGCAGTGAGAAAGGCACAACAGCGTCTCTCTCACCTCAGACGGTTGAGGAAGTTTGGTGTGGGGGCCCCCCAGATCCTCAGGACTTTCTACAGGGGCACGATTGAGAGCATCCCGACCGGCTGCATCACGGCCCGGTACGGGAACTGTTCCTCCCTCAATGGCAGGGGCACGATTGAGAGCATCCCGACCGGCTGCATCACGGCCCGGTACGGGAACTGTATCTCCCTCAATGGCAGGGCACGATCGAGGGCATCCTGACCGGCTGCATCACGGCCCGGTACGGGAACTGTACCTCCCTCCGTCGCAGGGGCACGATTGAGAACATCCTGACCAGCAGCATCACGGCCCGGTACGGGAACTGTACCTCCCTCAGTCGTAGGACTCTGCAGAGAGTGGTGCGGACAGCCCAGCCCATCTGTAGATGGGAACTTCCCACGATTCAGGACATTTACAGAGACGGGTGTGTAAAAAGGGGCCCGAAGGATCACTGGGGAACCGAGTCACCCCAATCACAAACTGTTCCAGCTGCTCCCATCTGGGAAACGGTCCCGCAGCATAAAAGCCAGGACCGACAGGCTCCGGGACAGCTTCTCCATCAGACTGATGAACTCACACTGAATTGAGTGTGCTCTATATTACATTGTGCTCTATTTATTATAAATTACTACGATTGCACGTCGCCCATCTAGACAGAGACGGAACGTAAAGATTTTACTCCTCACCCACGTGATGGATGTAAAAGACAAAGTCAATTCGATTCAAAAACAAATAAATGAGCATTGAGAACGGGTCACAGAGTCCTTCAAACTGAGTCCGTAGGTTGTGGAATCAGTTCGGTGTCGAGGCTCACCGTAAAACATCGCATCGTCTTGCTTCTGAGAGGGTAATTGTGAAGGGGGAGTGCAGGGCAATCCCTCGCTCTCCGTCAATCGGAATTCATAAGAACACGATCACATACAAAACGGGAGCCAGGGTCGGCCATCTTGCCCGTCGAGCCTGCCCCGCCGTTCGGTAAGATCATGGCTGATCTGGCCACGGGCTCATCTCCATCCCTAATTCCCCTACTGTGCAGAAATCTGTCCAACCTAGCCTTAAATATACTGACCGAGGCAGCCTCCACGCTGGCACTGGGCTTCGGGGCAGAAGGTCCCGAGTTCAAATCCCAGCCGGGGGCAAGAAGATAGCCCTGGCCAGTCTACTGGACCCCACGAGGTCATGAAGAGTCGGACTCGGCCCAACGACTCAGCAACAACAAAGCCTCCACTGCTTCGTTGGGCAGAGAACTTCACAGACTCACCACCCTCTGGGAAAAGCAGTTCCTCCTCATTGCCGTCCCAAATCTACTCCCCCCCACCCCCACCACCGCCGAATCTTGAGGCTACGTCCCCTCGTTCTAGTCTCACCAGCCGGGGAAATGACGTTCCGGCCTCTACCTTACCTACCACATAAAACCACATAACAGGCCATCTCGGCCCTTCTAGCCCGTGCCGAACGCTCACTCTCACCTCGTCCCACCGACCGGCACTCAGCCCATAACCCTCCATTCCTTTCCTGTCCATATACCTATCCAATTTTACTTTAAATGACAATACCGAACCTGCCTCTACCACTTCCACTGGAAGCTCGTTCCACACAGCTACCACTCTCTGAGTAAAGTTCCCCCTCGTGTTACCCCTAAACTTTTGCCCCCAAACTCTCAACTCATGTCCTCTTGTTTGAATCTCCCCCACTCTCAATGGAAAAAGTCTATCCACGTCAACTCTATCTATCCCCCTCATAATTTTAAATACCTCTATCAAGTCCCCCCCTCAACCTTCTACGTTCCAAAGAATAAAGACATAACTTGTTCAAACTTTCCCTGTAACTTAGGTGCTGAAACCCAGGTAACATTCTAGTAAATCTTCTCTGTACTCTCTCTATTTTGTTGACATCTTTCCTATAATTCGGTGACCAGAACTGTACACAATACTCCAAATTTGGCCTCACCAACGCCTTGCACAATTTTAACATTATATCCCAACTCCGATGCCCAATGCAAAATTTAGCCAGTTTTTAAAAAAAAGACAAAGTTAATTCATCAAGGAGTACAGTCAGCCCTCCTTATCCGTGGTGGGGGGATTTGTTCCGGGACCCACCACGGATACCAAAAAACGCTCGTCCCTGAAATAAAACCGTGCATATAACCCACGCACATCCTCCCGTATACTTTAAATCATCTCTAGATTACTTATAATACCTAATGCAATGCAAACAGTTGTTATACCGTATTGTTTAGGGAATAATGACAAGAAAGAAAAGTCTATACATGCTCGGTACAGATGCAAGCATCGTAGCTCTTTGGGGAACGCTAACGCTGCCTCGGGATCAGCCGGTGCCGATTCTCCCGTGATCTTTAAGTTCTTGAAGCTGTCGTGCTTTACGTGGCTGGCCAGCTGTCCCTTACTAGCCTGAAACTCCTTCCCCTCGCTCCAACGCAAGTAGCGAACGAACGAGACGCGAGGCGAGCGAGCGCTGGAGAGAGAACCTCCGGGGTTGAACCCGCGGATGAGGAGGGCCGGGGGTACCGACAGCCTCCGCTGGCCTGCGGGTCACCCCTTGGGCGAGGTGTGGCACCTGCTTAGCTCCCCCCCCCCCCCCCCGATCGGGGGTCACGTGAAGCCGTGGGGGCAGGTGGTGGAGTGTCGTACGAGCAGCCGGTGCGGATCACAAGTCCTGATTACGCGACCTCTGACGCCAGGCGGACAGACTCTGAAGAGTACTGATAATGGGCTGGGGGGAGACACTGCCCAGAATGCAACAATGGTAAACCACTTCTGCCGAAAACGTTGCCGCGGGCGATCGCGGGAAGACTGCCGTTGCCCGCGGCAACGAAGGCGGTCGGCCTTGATCAGATTACCGTGGGGGGGGGGGGGGGGGGGGGGCGGCCCAGCGCCGGGGGTTCGGAGGTCAATTCTCCGGCACCGCCCGCGAGGAGTACGTGTCGTTCCTCCGGGCGCTCCGGTTTCCTCCCCCGGTTGGTAGGGCGGCTCACTGGGCCAGGGAAGGCCCTTCCCCCCACTGTAACCCCTCCAAGCTTTGCTCCAGTGAGAATCGCGACTCAATCAGCCTCCCGCCGAATCGCTCGGGCGCCCCTCCCCGTCCGGGTGGCCCGAGGACAGAGGCAACGTTCCTGCACCAGGTGGGACCTGATCGGCGGAGACGAAGGGGAGGAGAGCGACGGTCAAAGAGTAACTTATTATCAGGGTGCGTGCACGTCGCCACACACGACCCTGAGGTCTGTCTTCCTGCCAGCATACTCAGTAAATCTACAGAGTAGTACAGAGAGAATCACAGAGAGAGTACAGAGCAGATTTACTAGAATGTTACCTGGGTTTCAATAGACAATAGGTGCAGAAGCAGACCATTCGGCCCTTCGAGCCTGCACCGCCATTCTGAGATCATGGCTGATCAATTCCTATCAATACCCTGTTCCTGCCTTGTCCCCATATCCCTTGATTCCCCTATCCATTGCAGTCACTGAGTCTGTCCTGTGCACCTCCGTCACTGTGTGGTTTGGAGCCGCCACCAAGCAGGATAGAACCAGACTACAGCGCACAGTGAGGACTACCGAGCCCATCACTGGAGCCTCCCTGCCCTCTATTGCGGACCTGTACTCTTCCAGGTCGAAGAAGAGGGCGGGGAACATCATAAAGGACTCCTTCCATCCTGCGCACGGACTGTTTGAACTGCTTCCGTCTGGTAGGCGCTTCAGATCCCTCCAGACTAAGACTAATAGGCACTGGAGAAGTTTTTCCCTACTGCGGTCACTTTGCTGAACAGTTAACTGCCGGTTAACTGTCGGCTAACTATTCCTTGGATTGCACTACCTGTTTGTATAATGTATATTTTCATTTATATTTATCATTATTATTGTTATGAGCAGAGAGACAACATCTGCCAGAAGTAAATTCCTTGTGTGTGCACAGGTACTTGGCGATTAAAGTCTGATTCTAATTCTGATTCTGATAAGATACCTATCTAGCTCCTTCTTGAAAGCATCCAGAGAATTGGCCTCCACTGCCTTCTGAGGCAGTGCATTCCACACCCCCACAACTATCTGGGAGAAGAAGTTTTTCCTTAACTCTGTCCTAAATGACCTACCCCTTATTCTCAAACCGTGCCCTCTGGTACTGGACTCTCCCAGCATCTGGAACATATTTCCTGCCTCTATCTCGTCCAATCCCTTAATAATCTTATATGTTTCAATCAGATCCCCTCTCAGTCTCCTTAATTCCAGCGTGAACAAGCCCAGTCTCTCTAACCTCTCTGTGTAAGACAGTCCGGACATCCCAGGAATTAATAATAATCTGCCTTCCTATTCTTACTCCCAAAGTGGATAACCTCACACTTATTCACATTAAACGTCATCTGCCAAGTATCTGCCCACTCACCCAGCCTATCCAAGTCACCCTGAATTCTCCTAACATCCTCATCACGTCACACTGCCACCCAGCTTAGTATCATCAGCAAACTTGCTGATGTTATTTTCTATGCCTTCATCTAAATCGTTGATGTAAATCGTAAACAGCTGTGGTCCCAATACCGAGCCCTGTGGCACCCCACTAGTCACCACCTGCCATTCCGAGAAACACCCATTCACTGCTACCCTCTGCCAACCAGTTTTCTCTCCATGTCAATATCTTCCCCCCGATGCCCTGAGCTCTGATTTTACCCACCAATCTCCTATGTGGGACCTTATCAAATGCCTTCTGAAAATCAAGGTACACTACATCCACTGGATCTCCCCCGTCTAACTTCCTGGTTACATCCTCGAAAAACTCCAAGATTAGTCAAGCATGATTTACCCTTGGTAAATCCATGCTGGTTCAGCCCAATCCTATCACTGCTAACTAGATAAGCCACTATTTCATCTTTAATAATGGACTCTAGCATCTTCCCCACCACCAATGTCAGGCTGACAGGTCGATAGTTCTCTGTTTTCTCCCTCCCTAAGTTACAGAGAAAGGTTGAACGAGTTAGGTCTTTATTCTTTGGAGCGTAGAAGGTTGAGGGGGGACTTGATAGAGGTATTTAAAATTATGAGGGGGACAGAGAGAGTTGACGTGGATAGGCTTTTTCCATTGAGAGTAGGGGAGATTCAAACAAGAGGACGTGAGTTGAGAGTTAGGGGGCAAAAGTTTAGGGGTAACATGAGGGGGAGCTTCTTTTCTCAGAGAGGGGTCGCTGTGTGGAACGAGCTTCCAGTAGAAGCGGTAGAGGCAGGTTCGGTATTGTCATTTAAAGTAATATTGGACAGGTATATGGACAGGAAAGGAATGGAGGGTGATGGGCTGAGTGCGGGTCGGTGGGACTAGTTCGGCACGGACTAGAAGGACCGAGATGGCCTGTTTCCCTGATGTAATTGTTATGTGGTTATATATTGTATACGTCACGGGATACAACTCCGAGATTGGCCCAGTCCATCTTGGGCAAAGCCCTCCCCACCGCCGAGCGCAGCTATGTGGGCCGCTGCCGCGGGAAAGCGGCGTCCGTCGTCAGGGGCCCCACCACCACCCATCGAGTCATCTCCACCATTTCATCATGGCTGATGCAGTACCCGCGCAGCCCCAGTCTCTGTCTGTCCTTCCTCAGACCCCGTGTTGTCTCAATACTACCTCTCCCTTCACTATATTTGTACTATCCGTAAAATAACATCTCTTCCTCGCTGACGATCAACACTGGCGCACCTCAGGGGTGTGTGCTTGGCCCACTGCTCCACTCTCTCTACACCCAGGACTGTGCGGCCGGGCAGAGCTCAAACACCATCTACAAATTTGCTGACAGTACAACCACTGTTGGTGGAATCCCAGGTGGAGACGAGAGGGCGTACAGGAGTGAGATAGACCAGCTGGTGGAGTGGTGCCGCAACAACAACCTGGCACTCAACGTCAGTAAGATGAAAGAGCTGACTGTGGACTTCAGGAAGGGTGAGACGAAGGAACACACACCAATCCTCACAGAGGGATCAGAAGCGGAGGGAGTGAGCAGCTTCAAGTTCCTGGGTGTCAAGATCTCTGAGGATCTAACCTGGTCCCAATGTATCGATGTAGTCAT